>NC_133329.1:90278018-90578018 GCF_042186555.1 Aquarana catesbeiana | reverse complement strand
AAGCCATACATGCCCACGCCATGACACTACCACCACCATGCTTCACTGATGAGGTGGTATGCTTTGGATCATGAGCAGTTCCTTTCCTTCTCTATACTCTTCTCTTCCCATCACTCTGGTACAAGTTGATCTTGGTCTCATCTGTCCATAGGATGTTGTTCCAGAACTGTGAAGGCTTTTTTAGATGTTGTTTGGCAAACGCTAATCTGGCCTTCCTGTTTTTGTAGCTCACCAATGGTTTACATCTTGTGGTGAACCCTCTGTATTCACTCTGGTGAAGTCTTCTCTTGATTGTTGGCTTTGACACACATACACCTACCTCCTGGAGAGTGTTCTTGATCTGGCCAACTGTCGTGAAGGGTGTTTTCTTTACCAGGGAAAGAATTCTTCGGTCATCCACCACAGTTGTTTTCTGTGGTCTTCCGGGTCTTTTGGTGTTGCTGAGCTCACTGGTGCGTTCTTTCTTTTTAAGGATGTTCCAAACGGTTGATTTGGCCACACCTAATGTTTTGCTATCTCTCTGATGGGTTTGTTTTGTTTTTTCAGTCTAATGATGGTTTGCTTCACTGATAGTGACAGCTCTTTGGATCTCATATTGCGAGTTGACAGCAACAGATTCCAAATGCAAATAGCACACTTGAAATGAACTCTGAACCTTTTATCTGCTCCTTGTAAATGGGATAATGAGGGAATAACACACACCTGGCCATGGAACAGCTGAGCAGCCAATTGTCCCATTACTTTTGGTCCCTTAAAAAGTGGGAGGCACATATACAAACTGTTGTAATTCCTACACCATTCACCTGATTTGGATGTAAATACCCTCAAATTAAAGCTGGAAGTCTGCACTTAAAGCACGTCGTGTTTGTTTCATTTCAAATCCATTGTGGTAGTGTATAGAGACAAAAAGATTAGAATTGTGTCGATGTCCCAATATTTATGGACCCAACTGTATGAACAAAGCATTCCCCTCTATAGTGTGTACTTGTCTCAATCCAGAGTGCTAAGTGTCACTTATGTCTGCCGCCTCATTCCTCTGCTATCAGAATGAACTGCTTATGACAAGTTTTCCTGATACCAAGAGAAAAAAGGGGGCAGAGAAGGGATCTCCAGTACACAGCCTGTGATTGACAGCCTCAGCTCTGTTCCTGTGTGCTCTGTGAAGGGGGGGGGGGCACCACCTGAGTATAGTCCCTTCACTGGGTATTTGTAAGGGTTTACAACCACTTTAGCACAATCTGTACAAAAGGAATACATCAGCACTAAGGTATAACACTGGCAAGTGAGTATAGATCTAAAATAAACTATTTTGCAGCATCAATACACATAATACTCATGCACACTGCAGCTCAAAAACGCCTGATTTATAGGCGTTTGAGGTTTTTTTCTTCTGCCTTTAAGTTAGGGTTGCCACCTCATTCCTTTAAACCCAAACACATATGAATTACACAGGTTCTGAGGCTAATTAAATGCAGATAAGGCAACAAGTGAGCATACAGAAAACAAAAAGAGTTCTAAAGCGCTAAAACTGGCAGTCAGTAGAAACTTTTGTCATGTCATAACAATGCAAGGAATAGCTGGACACCAGTGCAGCTGCAAACTTCTGGAAGAAAAGTAGACAACAAAAGTAAACAAAAATTACTACTGGTCAATGGGACCAGTAGTAAAGAACTATTGCTGACGGTATAATCAATAAAGTTAATGTATTGGATGCATGCTGAGATTTGAAATTAAAAACAACTGTCAATGAAAAATGAAATGGTAAGATAAAATTATTAGACTTCATAAGCACAACTCATTATCATGGTTGAAGTGATCCGAAAATTAGTATATACGATACCACCATGACTTCAAGATGACAAGGGGTTAATGTCAGCAAGTGTGCTCCAAGCTCCGATCCAGATTGGCAGACCCAATGGCTCAATGTGCAGGGAGAAAAATAGAGGTGGAGAGACACCGCTCTCTAAGGTGCACTTAGTGGCTGTATTCCAGATATCAGACTCGCTGTGACCCAGGAGGTGTACTGTAGATCCGTTTCCGGCCCTGATCCTGCCTCCCGGCTTCCAGATTCAGTGCGCACCATCCAGAGCGCCCTCCAGCATGCCAGGTTCCAGCCAGCCTGATCAGCCAGCTTGACCGAGGTCGTTCAGAGGCACGATCTACAATACACCTCCGGGATCACAGCGAGTCTGATATCTGGAATACAGCCACTAAGTGCACCTTAGAGAGCGGTGTCTCTCCACCTCTATTTTTCTCCCTATCGTGTGTAAGGGGCTTTAGAAGCGCGTTTGTAAAGGTCAGGCACTGATGTTGGACAAGAAGGCCTGGCTCACAGTCTCCGCTCTAATTCATCCCAAAGATGTTCTATCGGGTTGAGACTGCCTTGTATTTTTCTCAATAAATATAAAGGCATTCCTTGATTGGAGGTTAAAAATCATGTGGTGGTGGACGTGGTTGCGCTTAAACAGGAAGATGTAGAAGCAACTGTGGCAGTGGCAAAAAGGTATGATCTGTCGCACATGAAATAGGAGCCCATAGCCCCCTCCCTGCTGTCAGCTATACACACAGCGGTAATAGATAGGAAACTCTGGCCTACATTCGCGTTGGGTCATCTTTCCTTTTAAATAGTAACAAGAGAATACCCTTTGGGGTTGGGACTATGTGGGCACTATCCAAGAAGCATCAGGTAATGATTTAAAAATTAAAAGATAATGTTTAGTAATACATGCATACATACATTACTAAACATTATCTTTTAATTTTTAAATCATTACCTGATGCTTTTTGGATAGTGCCCACATAGTCCCAACCCTAAGGGTCCTTTCACACTGGGGCGGTTTGCAGGCGCTATTACGCGAAAGTGCCGCTGCTTTCAAACCCCGAGGGCTTTCACACTGGAGCGATGCGCTGGCAGGACGGTAAAAAAAGTCCTGCCAGCAGCATCTTCGAAGCGGTGAAGGAACGGAGTGTATACCGCTCCTTTACCTCTCCTGCCCATTGAAATCAATGGGACGGCGCAGAGGCGCTTTGCGGTGGTATTTAACCCTTTCTCGGCCGCTAGCACCCAGAGGAGGACCGGAGATGCTGCTGGTGCATCCGCTTTGGACATGTAAACAACAACCTGAATTCAAAATCTCACTAGTGGCTCCCAGGGCAGAGGGACAACCCACAGGACAGTCAACACAAGGTTCCAGCAAACCAGAGTCTACCCTGTGGTGGATGCCCTCGTGAATGGACAAGAGGTCTGATGCCTGATTTAGTCATTGGTCCATAGTTGCCAACATTGCAAAAAAAATATGTGGGACACTTTTTTGGCTGTAGGCGGAGCCATATAATAATTATGGGGGTGGGGCATGCACTTGTAGGCGTGGCTTATCAATAAAAAATAAAACTGCGACGCGCGAAGCACGCCACGGCGAAAAATGAGCGTGGATTACGCAAAATAGTGGGCGTGGCTTAAATGGGCATGGCTCAAAGGGGGTGTGGTTAGAGTCTGAGATGACTAAGGGATGGAGAGGGAAAGGGGGAGAGAGGAATGAAGGGACAGCAGCCCCAGATCCTACACAACAATAGAAATATGTGTATTCTAGAAAGTTTAACAATCAGCAGATTAAGATACTCCAAACACCTGGTGTTAGCGCTTCAATCATCCCGGCACCATGATTGTTATGGTGTCAGGATGATTGAAGCGCATTATTTCTATTATTACATTGTAATATAAAATTAAATCATTCAACTCACCATAATGCCGAATCAGTGGGATCCCTGAGTGTGTCACCTGCCACGTCGCCTGCCACCAGCAGAGTCCATCCTTGCATCAGGTGCCCCCAGCAGAGTCTGTCCTTGCATCAGGTGTCCCCAGCAGAGTCTGTCCTTGCATCAGGTGTCCCCAGCAGAGTCTGTCCTTGCATCAGGTGTCCCCAGCAGAGTCTGTCCTCGTATCAGGTGCCCCCAGCAGAGTCCCTCCTAGCATCAGGTGCCCCCAGCAGAGTCCGTCCTTGCATCAGGTGCCCCCAGCAGAGTCAGTATAGACCCCCTCAGTGCAGACCCCCCTCCATCAGTGCAGACCCCCTCAGTGCAGACCCCCCTCAGTGCAGACCCCCCTCCATCAGTGCAGACCCCCTCAGTGCAGACCCCCCTCCATCAATGCAGACCCCCTCAGAGCAGACCCCCCTCCATCAGTGCAGACCCCCCTCCATCAATGCAGACCCCCTCCATCAGTGCAGACCCCCTCAGAGCAGACCCCCCTCCATCAGTGCAGACCCCCCTCCATCAGTGCAGACCCCCTCAGAGCAGACCCCCCCTCCATCAGTGCAGACCCCCTCAGAGCAGACCCCCCTCCATCAGTGCAGACCCCCTCAGAGCAGACCCCCCTCCATCAGTGCAGACCCCCTCAGAGCAGACCCCCCTCCATCAGTGCAGACCCCCTCAGAGCAGACCCCCCTCCATCAGTGCAGACGCCCTCAGCAGACCCCCCTCCATCAGTGCAGACCCCTTCAGAGCAACCCCCCTCAGTGCAGACCCCCTCACCAGACCCCCCTCCATCAGTGCAGACCCCCTCAGAGCAGACCCCCTCAGAGCAGACCCCCTCAGCAGACCCCCCTCCATCAGTGCAGACCCCCTCAGTGCAGACCCCCTTAGAGCAGACCCCCTCAGCAGACCCCCCTCCATCAGTGCAGACCACCTCAGAGCAGACCCCCCTCAGTGCAGACCCCCCTCAGTGCAGACCCCCCTCAGCAGACCCCCCTCCATCAGTGCAGACCCCCTCAGTGCAGACCCCCCTCAGTGCAGACCCCCTCAGCAGACCACCCTCCATCAGTGCAGACCCCCTCAGTGCAGACCCCTCTCAGTGCAGACCCCCCTCAGTAGAGCCCCCTCCATCACTGCAGATGCCCTCAGCAGACCCCCCTCCATCAGTGCAGACCCTCCCCTCCCATAACGCCCCCCAGGCCCCAGCAGTGAGCACATACAGCGGCCGCTGATGCCGTGTGTTCAGTGGAGAGGGGAGGGGTCGATCCGTACGAGAGGAGAAGCCGATTCATTGGCTGCACGGATCGAGCCCCCTTCCCCTCTCTACTGAACACAAGGGGGAGCGATCTAGCGGCGGCGGCCATTTTCCTGAAGCCAGCTTCCAAAAAACTGTAAATTGCAAACATTCCCGATTTTCCCTGGGCAAATCCCGATTCGGGACAGCCTCCGATTCGGGACAGCCTCCGATCGGGACGAGGGTCCCAAAATTGGGATTGTCCCGGGAAAATCGGGACTGTTGGCAACTATGTTGGTCATGTCATAGAGGAGTGGTCATCAACCCTGTCCTCAGGGCCCACCAACAGGCCAGGTTTGCAAGATAACTGAAATAAATCACAGGTGATATCATTTACTGCTCAGCATTTGCAGTATTCTAGTCTGCATCTCCCCAAGGTAATGTATAAAACCTGACCTGTTAGTGGGCCCTGAGGACAGGGTTGATGACCACAGTCATAGAGTATGACTTCTATGCCCAGCAGTTTGGGACACAAGACCAACTGGATCCCTCCTGGCTATCCCTCAAGGCGGCCAAAAATGTGCTCACCCTGGTAAAAGGTGTCACCTGGGTGTGGATTCAGATTTATTTTCAAGTGGCTGACAGAGAAGGGGTAGTGGTGACTCACTGCCCAGTAAGCTCAGCAGTGCCTCTTGTTTTGGGCATGAACATGTTAAAAAACTTGGACTTTCCCCGCTTGCTGGCCAAGTTTGAACTCTCTGTCTGTTGTGCAGGGAGCTGTGGTCTGTGAGCTGTGTGGCTCAACATGATACAGACCTCTGAAGCTCACCAAATGGCACTGAGATAACAGCGCAAACAAGTGGGAGTCCGCACGCCCCCAAAACAAAAATGACTCTACCAAGAGGTAGCTTGGTCTCTTCCCATCGGGGCCAACAAGAAGCTTCAAGGAGTTACAGTAATGGTGGAACCCCGCAAGGACCCAGTGGTGCCAAGGGAGTAGCTAGTTGCATGCACCTTGTCCAAGGAAAGTCTTTGGTGCAGCGATAAACCTGGGGACAACCCCAATTTTTCTCCCTAACCATACCACCTTAGTAGACCTGTACATAGTGCCCCATCACTGGGTCTTAGGGGCTCAACCCAGGGTAGAGGCCGTTTGTGCCCAGCTACAAGCAGCCATGTCCTCATTGGACAAGACACAACACAAGATACTGCTGGAACAGCTGAACATCCCCTCACATGGGACTATCCTCCACCGCAAAAAAGGCTGCTTTAACAACTGCTTGAAAAGCATCTACTAATTTTTGCTGCCAGCCCCAAAGACTATGGCTACACTGAAGCCATCGATCACCCAATCCATATGGGAGAACCTCCACCTATTCGAGAGTAATACCAACATATTCCCCCAGCTTTATGGCAGGAGGTCAAGGATTTTCTCTGCAACATGTTACAGAGCTGGGTGATTCAAGAAAGTCGTAGCGCATGGGCTGCTCTTAAGGTTTTGATGCGAAAGAAAAGGCGGGAGTCTGCGGTTTTGCATAGACTAGTGCAAGTTAAATGCCTGTACCCACAAGGATGCTTACCCATTACCCCAGGAGGAATCACTTATGGCATTGGG
Source organism: Aquarana catesbeiana (assembly GCF_042186555.1). NCBI lineage: Eukaryota > Metazoa > Chordata > Amphibia > Anura > Ranidae > Aquarana > Aquarana catesbeiana. The sequence goes on along the minus strand of NC_133329.1, from coordinate 90,571,419 downwards.
TCAAGCCAAGGGCTTCTCCACCCTTGACTTTTGCAAGTGGGTACTGGCAAATCCCAGTAAGAGATCAAGATTGTGAAAAGTCTTTGTCACACCCCTGTGACTGTTCGAATTTAACTGCATGGCCTTTGTTCTGAGTAATGCCCCAGCACATTTCAATGCTTAACCGCTTACCGACCAGCCACTGCAGTTGTATTGCGGCAACATGGCTCGGCTGCGTGAATCGCTGTCATGTTACGCCGGTAACATAGACAGTCACTAGGGGGCGTGTGCGCGCCGCCCCCCTGCACGCCCACGGTGCCGATGCGAGTGCCCTGCACAGTCCAATCCCCCTTCAGTTAGAACACACACTAGGACACACTTAACCCCTTCACTGCCCCCTAGTGGTTAACCCCTTCACTGCCATTGACATTTTTACAGTAATCAATGCAATTTTATAGCATTGATCGCTGTAAAAATGCCAATGGTCCCAAAAATGTGTCAAAATTGTCCGACGTGTCCTCCATAATGTCGCAGTCCCGATAAAAATCGCAGATCGCCGCCATTACTAGTAAAAAAAAAAAATTAAAAATAAAAAAGCCATAAAACGATCCCCTATTTTGTAGATGCTATAACTTTTGCGCAAACCAATCAATATACGCTTATTGTGATTTTTTTTTACCAAAAATATGTAGAAGAATACATATCGGCCTAAACTGAGGAAAAAAAATGTTTTTTATATATTTTTGGGGGATATATTTATTATAGCAAAAAGTAAAAAATATTGCGTCTTTTTCAAAATTATCGCTATTTTTTGTTTATAGCGCAAAAAATAAAAACCGCAGAGGCAATCAAATACAACCAAAAGAAAGCTCTATTTGTGGGAAAAAAAGAATGTCAATTTTGTTTGGGTGTACTGTCGCACGCCCGCGCAATTGTCAGTTAAACTGACGCAGTGCTGAATCTCAAAAAGTGCTCTGGTCAGGAAGGGGGTAAAATCTTCCGGGGCTGAAGCGGTTAATGGACATCAACTTTGAATGACAGCCCTTTCCACCAACTCCAGTATATGACGTGGTCTCAGAAGGACCCAATCCTGTCAAGAGACGTCTCCACTGCAACCTGCTGAGGCCCTGTGTGCTAAGTGGTGACTGTTACGCCAAACCAGCGGGAGACCGATAAGTATTTGACCTTATGTACATACCACCAGTACAGGAGGTTCCCGCTGAATGGTACCTGCCTCCTCTCCTGCTTGAGCCCCTAGCCCCTCCAGACTCAGAAGTGGGATGCCCCAGTACAGCAATTATGGACAGTCCAGTAACCCCTGCAAGATCCATAGATTGTCCAGACGTGACCAAGGACTCAGTCTTGGGCCCAGGTGAAGAGGGTATTCATACCTCCCAACTTTTTGAGATGGGAATGAGGGACAGCTATTATCAAAAGTATAAAGGCATAGGACACACCCCCTGTTAAGCTCCCTTAAAAGAGACGTATGGGTTTTCTTTTGTTTGCTTACATCTATTCTATGTGAGCTGATGATATCTATAAATCTTTCCAGCCCTCTCAGAAGTGCCCCCATTCTGTTAAAATCTAGCTAAATACCTGTGGTAGGGGCTACAGACTTTCATGCAGTGTAATACCGACAATGGTCTGGCTCTGGAGTCTGGATCCACCCCCGTTCCTGTCATTTTGTTTGATTGATGTCCCCTCTCTGCTCGTTCCCAAGACTTCACAGAGTGTAGCTGCTCCCCCTTCCCTCCCTTCTCCCCCGCAGCATGTTTCAATGGTCAGAAGAGTCGGCAGAGATAAGAGCACTTTCAGTGACTAAGGTAGGAGAAGTCACTGATAGTGCTGTGTATGTAAATCTCCTCTCCATATTACTATCTACCAGAGTGAAAACAATATATTTGTAAAGCAGATAACATATGGATGTGACAGCACACATGCATTCCGTGCATTACTGGTATATTAAAATGAAATAAAATCAGAGCTAACATTGTGAATGAATCCTTTTATTGACTATCTGGATTTTTATATGAGACAATGAAACCTTCCATCTACTTGTATTTTCATACTGATGCCCAGAACTCCACAGACATGAACAGAGCTTTACTCCTCCATAATTGTTGTATTACCTAGTACCCCATAGCAAGAATGTTTCCTTCATTGTAAATAGAAGATTACAGGATCACAAGCCGTATAGAGCCATCACATGCCGTTCAGAGTCATCACATGCCGTGCAGTCATCACATGCCATGCAGTGTCATTAGATGTTGTACAGTGCCATCACAAGCCGTACAGAGCTATCACATGCCGTACAGAGTCATTACACGTTGTACAGAGCCATCACATGCCGTACAGAGTCATCACATGCTGTACAGTGTCATTACATGTTGTACAGTGCCATCACATGCCATACAGAGCCATCACATGCCGTACAGTGCCATCACATGCCGTACAGAGCCATCACATGCCGTACAGAGTCATTACATGTTGTACAGAGCCATCACATGCCTTACAGTGCCATCACATGCCATACAGAGCCATCACATGCCATACAGTGTCATTACATGCCATACAGTGCTATTACATGTTGTACAGTGTCATTACATGTTGTACAGTGCCATCACATGCCGCACAGAGTCATCACATGCCATGCAGAGTCATCACATGCCATACAGTGTCATCACATGCCGTATAGAGTCATTACATGCCATACAGAGTCATCACATGCCATACAGAGTCATCACATTCCATACAGTGTCATTACATGTTGTACAGTGCCATCACATGCCGTACAGAGCCATGACATGCCGTACAGAGCCATCACATGCCGTACAGAGTCATTACATGTTTTACAGAGCCATCACATGCCGTACAGAGCCATCACATGCCGTACAGAGCCATCGCATGCCTTACAGTGCCATCACATGCCGTACAGAGCCATCACATGCCATACAGTGTCATTACATGCCATACAGTGCCATTACATGTTCTACAGTGCCATCACATGCTGTACAGAGTCAGCACATGCCGTGCAGAGTCATCACATGCCATACAGTGTCATCACATGCCGTACAGTGTCATCACATGCCATACAGTGCCATTACATGTTGTACAGTGCCATCACATGCCGTACAGAGTCAGCACATGCCGTGCAGAGTCAATACATGCCATACATTGTCATCACATGCCGTACAGTGTCATCACATGCCATACAGTGTCATTACATGTTGTACAGTGCCATCACATGCCGTACAGAGCCATCACATGCTGTACAGTGCCATCACATGCCATACAGAGCCATCACATGCCGTACAGTGTCATTACATGCCATACAGTGCCATTACATGTTGTAAAGTGTCATTACATGTTCTAAAGTGCCATCACATGCCGTACAGAGTCATTACATGTTGTACAGTGCCATCACATGCCGTGCAGAGTCAGCACATGCCATGCAGAGTCATCACATGCCGTACAGTGTCATCACATGCCGTACAGAGTCATCAAATGCCAAACAGTGTCATTACATGTTCTACAGTGCCATCACATGCCATACAGAGTCATCACATGCCGTACAGAGTCATCACTAGGGATGGGCCGAACACCCCCCGGTTCGGTTCACACCAGAACATGCGAACAGGCAAAAAATTTGTTCCAACACGTGAACACCGTTAAAGCCTATGGGACACGAACATGAAAAATCAAAAGTGCTAATTTTAAAGGCTTATATGCATGGGTCCTGCCCCAGGGGACATGTATCAATGCAAACAAAAGTTTTAAAAACGGCCGTTTTTTCGGGAGCAGTGATTTTAATAATGCTTAAAGTGAAATAATAAAAGTGTAATATTCCTTTAAATTTCGTACCTGAGTGTTGTCTACAGTATGCCTGTAAAGTGGCGCATGTTTCCCGTGTTTACAACAGTCCGAGAGCAAAATGACATTTCTAAAGGAAAAAAAGTCATTTAAAAGTACTCACGGCTATAATGAATTGTTGGTCCCGACTCCCAGCAATACACATAAAAGTTCATTGATAAAAACAGCATATGATTCCCCCACAGGAGAACCCCAAACCAAAATTTAAAAAAAAATGCGTGGGGTCTCCCCAAATTCCATACCAGGCCCTTCAGGTCTGCTATAGATATTAAGGGGAACACTGCGCCAAAAGTAAAAAAAAAAATGGCGTGAGGTCCCCCTCATAATCCATACCAGACCCTTCAGGTCTAGTATGGATTTTAAGGGGAACCCCGCGCCAAAATGTAAAAAAATGGCGTGGGGTCCCCCCAAAAATTCATACCAGAACCGTATCTGAGCATGCAACCTGGCAGGCCATAGGAAAAGGGGGGGGCGAGAGCGCGCCCCCCCTCCTGAACCATACCAGGCCACATGCCCTCGACATTGGGAGGGTGCTTTGGGGTAGCCCCCCAAAGCACCTTGTCCCCATGATGGGGAGAAGGGCCTCATCCCCACAACCCTTGCACCATGGTTGTGGGGGTCTGTGGGCGGGGGGCTTATCGGAATCTGGAAGCCCCTTTAACAAGGGGACCCCCAGATCCCAGCCCTGCCCTGTGTGAAATGGTAATGGGGTACAAATGTACCCCTAGCATTTCACAAAAAGGTGTGAAAATGGCAAAAAAAAACACAATACACGCCTTGGGACAAGTCCTTTATTAAAAAAATAAAACTGTCCCACGGAGTCTTCTTCTCGCGCTCCGACGAACCGAAAAAAAAAAGCCGCACGCCGCCTACGATCTGCCTCCATGGTGACAGCTCTTTTATAACTGAGGGCGGGGCCACACGATGATGTTGCCGGGTGACCATGCCCCCCTCTAACGCATGGTGACATCCCTATGGCTTTCCTGTAGCGTCAGAGGGGGTTGGGCCACCCGGTCCACCCTCCTCTGATGCACGAGGACATCCCTATGGCTTCCCCGTAGTGTCAGAGGGGACGAGTCCACCCGGTTACGTAACCGAGTTACCCCGCCCCCTCTGATGCTAAGAGGAAGCCATAGGCCCCGCCCTCAGTTATAAAAGAGCTGTCACCTGAGAGTGGCCGGTCTTTACGGCGGGTGCCTCCCATGGAGGCAGATCGTAGGCGGCGTGTGGCTTTTTTTTTTTTTCGGTCCGTCGGAGCGCGAGAAGAAGAAGACTCCGTAGGACAGTTTTATTTTTTTATTTTTTTAATAAAGGACTTGTCCCAAGGCGTGTATTGTGTTTTTTTACCATTTTCACACATTTTTTGTGAAATGGTAGGGTACCCCATTACCATTTCACACGGGGGGCAGGGATCTGGGGGTCCCCTTGTTAAAGGGGCTTCCAGATTCCGATAAGCTCCCCGCCCGCAGACCCCCACAACCACCGGGCAAGGGTTGTGGGGATGAGGCCCTTCTACCCATCAACATGGGGACAAGGTGCTTTAGGGGGCTACCCCAAAGCACCTTTCCAATGTGGAGGGCATGTGGCCTGGTACGGTTCAGGAGGGGGGGCGCTCTCTCATCCCCCCTCTTTTCTTGCGGCCTGCCAGGTTGCGTGCTCGGATAAGGGTCTGGTATGGATTTTTGGGGGGACCCCCACACATTTTTTTTTATTTTGGCGCGGGGTTCCCCTGAATATCCATACCAAACCTGAAGGGCCTGGTATGGAATTTGGGGGGACCCCCACGCATTTTCTTTTTAATTTTGGTTCGGGGTTCCCCTGTGGGGGAACCCCATGCCGTTTTTATCAATGAACTTTTATGTGTATTGCCGAGACCAACAATTCATTATAGTCGCGAGTACTTTCAAATGACTTTTTTCCTTTAGAAATGTAATTTTGCTCTCGGACTGTTATAAACATGGAAAACACGCGCCACTTTACAGGCATACTATAGACACCCCCCAGGTATGAGATTTAAAGGAATATTACACTGTTATTGTTTCACTTTAAGCATTATTAAAATCACTGCTCTTGAAAAAATGGCCGTTTTTAAAACTTTTTTTTGCATTGATACATGTCCCCTGGGGCAGGACCCGGGTCCCCAAACACTTTTTATGACAATACCATGCATATAAGCCTATAAAATTAGCACTTTTGATTTCTCCCACAGACTTTTAAAGGGTGTTCCGCGGCTTTCGAATTTGCTGCGAACACCCCAAATTGTTCGCTATTCGGTGAACAGGTGAACACCCAATGTTCGAGTCAAACTTACGTTCGACTCAAACATCGGGACCATCCCTAAGTAATCACATGCCGTACAGTGTAATAACATGTTTATCAGAACAGGGTGGCGGACTGGCCACTAGCGGTGTGTTTTTTTTTTCATTCCGGGACACTGTATTGTCCCAGAATGAAGGTGCCCGGGACACTGGACAAAAATATGAATTAAGGGACAATCCCGGGCAATCCAGAACACGTGGGCACCCTATTTAGGCATGCTATGAGCATTGGAACACATAACAAACATAAAGTGCGGTTTTCTCAAAATTGACTGCAAAAGTGGAATCACCCTTTAAGGATCTACAACGAAATTTGGTAAAGTCTTCAACACATAATATAGTTGACCTGAAAGAGATTTTCTTTTTTTTTCACATCAAAGTCATGTACACAGGAATAACTCAGGATGTGTAATAATTGAAAATTCACCGTAGTTTCCTTTTTTTGCACTTTGACCTTTTGTGAAGCGTTTTACAGGAGAAAATCATTTCCTCAGCGAATACAATATTGAGCCACGGAAGTCCATCATTTACAGTCTTCCATTTGTGTCTTATTGAAGGAAAAAAAAAATGTTTGCACTTATTCAATAGACAGACCATACCTGTACAAAATGGGATCTGATCGATTATTATAGCTACTGCTCTAGGTAGATGAGTGAACTGGGGGGGGGTGCTTCACTTCAAATTTCTTCCTCTTAAACATCTTATCAATATTACTCCAAATCACAGCCCCAGCACCACATTGGGGCCCCAAGGCCATGTCCATCCAGATTTTACTCGAGTTGCGGCATCTCTGATGTGATGGGGGCTTCTGATGTAAAAGAGGAACTCTGATGGTAGATGGTTCGGGGATTTGATGAGATGGGTGGTTTCTGATCAGAAAGGAGGGACTCTGATGTGAAGTAGAGGACTCTGAGATGGAAGGGGGACTTTAATTTGAAGCAAAGGACTCTAAAGTGGAGATGGGGAGGGGCTCTGATGTGAAAGGTGGAACTCTGATGTGAACATTGGCTTCTGATGTGAAAGAGGGGATTTTAATGTGGAGGGGAGGAACACATAGCTCCCAACTGTCCCTGATTTTGAGGGACTGTCCCTGATTTTGAACAAAGTCCCTCTGTCCCTCATTCCTCCTCATTTGTCCCTCATTTAGGAATGATCTATATAGTTGTACATAAAATGCACTATTTATCTATCAAAAAGTGTTTTACAGTGCTAAATCTTTCAGCCAAATTCTAAATTGCTGCATTTGTAAATTTTAAAACCCAGGAAAGAATAGCAGTGGTAAAAAAAATCATTGAGGGTTTAACCAATATTTTTTTGCATAATTATCCTTTAAAGGAGGCGTGGCAAGGGGGTGTGTCCTATGCCTACATACTTTTGCTAATGGGTGTCCCTCGTTACCATCTCAGAAAGTTGGGAGGTATGGGAACACGAATGTGAAAGGCAGGACTCTGCTATAAAAGGGGGCTTCTGCTGTGAAAGGGGACCCCTAAAGTGATGGGAGTGGAGGGGGGGTTAATATTACAGGGGGCTTCTGATGTGGAATTGAGGTGGGGGGGGGCTCTGTTGTGAGAGGAAGGACTCTGATGTGAGTAGGGGCTTCTGATGTGAAAGGAGACTTCTGATGTGAAAGTGGGCACTCTTATGTAAAAAGGGGGACTTTGATGTGGAGGGGGAACTCTGATGTAAAATGGGGGGGGGGGGCTCTGATGTGAACAGAGGGGCTCTGATGTGGAGTGGGGGAGGCTTTGATGTGAAAGGAGGGACTCTGATATGAAAGTGGGGACTCTGTTGTCAAAGGAGGGACTCTGATGTTGAGGGGGGCTTTGATGTGGAGGGGGAAACTCTGATGTGAATGGGGGGACTATTATGTAAAAGGGTACGTCTGTGGTAAAAGGTGGGACTCTGAAGTGAATAGATGGGTTCTGATGTGGAGGGGGGCTTTGATGTGAAAGGGGGGACCCTGATGTGGAAGGGGGGGTTGGTTTGATGTGAACAGAGGGCTCTGATGTGAATGCGGTCTTCTGATGTAAAGGGGGGACTCTGATGTTAAAGGGAGGATTTAGATATAAAAGGGGGGTTCTGATGTGAAAGGGAGGACTCAAATATGAATGTGGGGTTCTGATGTGAAAGGGAGGACTCAGATGTGAAAGGGGCTTCTGATGTGGAAAGGCACTTCTGTGGTAAAAGGGGGGACTCTGAAGTGAACAGATGGGCTCTGATGTGGAGTGGGGGAGGCACTGATGTAAAAGGAGGGACTCTGGTGTGAAAGGGGGGACTCAGATATGAAAACGGGCTTCTGATGTGAAAGGGCACTTACGCTGTAAAAGGGGGGACTCTGAAGTGAATAGATAAGTGATAGATGGGCTCTGATGTGGAGGAGGGCTCTGATATGAAAAAGACTCTGATGTGGAGGGGGGAACTCTAATGTAAAAGGACACTTATGTGGTAAAATGAGGGTCTCTGAAGTGAATAGATAGGTTCTGATGTGGAGGGGGCTCTGATGTGAAAGGAAGAACTCTGATGTGGAGGGGGGGCTTTGATATGAAAGGGGGGACTTTGATGTGAATGGAGGCTTCTGATGTGAAAGGGGGGACTCTGATGAGAACAGGGGCTTCTGATGTGAAACGGAGGATTGTGATGTGAAAGGGGTGATTCAGATATGAAAGGGGGCATCTGTGGTAAAAGGGGGGACTCTGAAGTTAATAGGTGGGTCCTGATGTGGAGGGGGGCTTTGATGTGAAAGAGGGACCCTGACGTGGAGGAGGTTGGTTTTTATGTGAATAGAGGGACTCTGATGTGAATGGGGGCTTCTGATGTGAAAGGAGGGACTCTGATGTGAAAGGGAGGACTCAGATATGAAAGGGGGCTTCTGATGTGAAAAGGCACTTCTGTGGTAAAAGGGGGGCTCTGAAGTGAATAGATGGGCTCTGGTGTGGAGTGGGGGAGGCTTTGATGTGAAAGGGGGGACTCTGATGTGAAAGGGCACTTACGTTGTAAAAGGGGGGCTCTGAAGTGAATAGATTGATTCCGATGTGTGAATGGGGGCTTCTGATGTGAAAGGGCACTTAATTTATGAAAGGAGGGACTCTGAAGTGAATAGGTAAGTAATAGATGGGCTCTGATGTGGAGGGGGCTCTGATGTGAAAAGAGGGACTCTGATGTGAAAGGGCCCTTCTGTGGTAAAACGGGGGACTCTGAAGTGAATAGATGGGTTCTGATGGGGGGGGGGGGGGGGCTCTGATGTGAAAGGAAGAACTCTGATGTGGAGGCAGGACTTGTATATGGGCTCTGATGCTGAGTGTGGGAGGCTTTGATGTGAAAGGAGAAACTCTGATGTGAAAGTGCACTTCCGTTGTTGTAAAAGGGGGGCTCTGAAGTGCATAGTTAGGTTGTTATGTGGAGGGAGGCTTTGATGTGAAAGGAGGGAATGTGAAAAGGGCACTGTAGTTGTAAAAGGGGGGCTCTGAAGTGAATAGATAGGTTGTTATGTGGAGGGGGGGCTTTAATGTGAAAGGAGGGACCTGATATGAAAGGGGGGACTTTGATGTGGAGGGGTGACCCCTGATGTGAAAGAGGGGACTCTGAAGTGAATAAATGGGCTCTGATGTGGAGGGGGGACCTCTGATATGGAGGGGGCTCTGATGTGAAAAGAGGGACTCTGATGTAGAGAGGAGAACTCTGATGTGGAAGGGGGACTCTGATGTGAAAGGGAGGACTTTGATGTGAATGGGTACTTCTGTGGTAAAAGGGGGGACTCTGAAGTTAATAGATGGTCTCTGATGGGGAGGGGCTCTGATGTGGATGGGGGGGCTTAGATGTGAAAGGGGGGACTCTTATGTGGAGGGGAGAACTCTGATGTGGAAGGGAAGGGCTCTGATGTGGATGGGAGGGCTTAGATGTGAAAGGGGGGACTTTGATGTGAAAAGGAAGACTTTGATGTGAAAGGGCACTTCTGTGGTAAAAGGGGGGACTCTAAAGTTAATAGATGGTCTCTGATGGGGAGGGGCTCTGATGTGGATGGGGGGGCTTAGATGTGAAAGGGGGGGGCTCTGATGTGGAGAGGAGAACTCTGATGTGGAAGGGAAGGGCTCTGATGTGGATGAGGGGGGTTTAGATGTGAAAGGGGGGACTCTGATGTGGAGGGGAGAACTCTGATGTGGAAGGGAAGGGCTCTGATGTGGATGGGAGGGCTTAGATGTGAAAGGGGGGACTTTGATGTGAAAGGAAGACTTTGATGTGAAAGGGCACTTCTGTGGTAAAAGGGGGGACTCTAAAGTTAATAGATGGTCTCTGATGGGGAGGGGCTCTGATGTGGATGGGGGGGCTTAGATGTGAAAGGGGGGGCTCTGATGTGGAGAGGAGAACTCTGATGTGGAAGGGCTCTGATGTGGATGGGGGGTTTAGATGTGAAAGGGGGGACTCTGATGTGGAGGGGAGAACTCTGATGTGGAAGGGAAGGGCTCTGATGTGGATGAGGGGGGTTTAGATGTGAAAGGGGGGGCTCTGATGTGGAGAGGAGAACTCTGATATGGAAGGGCTCTGATGTGGATGGGGGGTTTAGATGTGAAAGGGGGGACTCTGATGTGGAGGGGAGAACTCTGATGTGGAAGGGAAGGGCTCTGATGTGGATGGGGGGGAGCTTAGATGTGAAAGGGGGACTTTGATGTGAAAAGGAAGACTTTGATGTGAAAGGGCACTTCTGTGGTAAAAGGGGGGACTCTGAAGTGAATAGATGGGCTCTTATGTGGAGGTTGGGAGGCTTTGATGTGAAAGGAGGGACTCTGATGTGAAGTTCATTTTTGCAGAGCCTTTATTCAATTATTTCAATTTTAATCTTTCATTTACAGGCAGTCCCTGCGTTACATAAATCAGACTTACACATGACTCGTCATAGGCGTGCGCACAGGGTTTGCCAGATGTGCCTGGGCACTCCCTAATCACCTGGTGCGCATTAGCATTATTGCTCTGTGTAGCAGCGGGGAGATGGGAAAAATCTCCCACTTACCGTCTCCACCATAAGAAAAGTGCTTACTCACTTCTCTTTCAACCTAAACAAGATCTTCCTGCTGTAAATGATACAATCTGTTTGTATTGCTGTTTAGAAATCTTGTGTTTAAATATATCATTTATAACTACATAGTGTATGTATATGGGGACAGCCTTCTTTGCTCATTACATACGTAAGGATCTTTTTATAATTTTATCACCCAAAATTCAATTAGATAATCATGAATCCTGGGTGTGCATCCTCAAAGCATGCATAATCAGACCCCTACTCTCTGATTCTTCTTCTGCGTTGCTACAGAATGATTGTGCTTTACAGCGCCTTCTCACTATGCAAGTATTTGGGTATAAACCTTTCGCTCTGCAGATGTGACAAACATCTTCAACAAAAATCGCTGCCTTTTCTCTAATGTATGTAGTTCCCGTATCTTCAGCGCCACCTACTGGCCATGATGCATTTTTTTTTTCCAGATTGCGGTATTTATGAAAAGTAAAAAAACCACATTATGGCCACTAGGTGGTGCTGATGATATAGGAACTGCATGCATAGCGACTTTCTTTCCCGATAGGCAGATGTTTGTCACATCCACACAACAATGTTTTTTTTTTTTTTTTATATAGACCCCTATGAATCAACCTTCACATTTAAAACACAATGCACTCCCTGAGTGGCTGATATCTTATCTCAGCAGTTGTTAAGAAGTGAGGGAGAATAAATGTGGTGAGTAATCGACTCTGCACCTGTTAGGCAATCTCTAAATCTCTTACATTTAGCGCAGTAATAAAAATGTATAAAAGCTAGAGTGTAAAAATCATTCAAAATTAATTTAAATAAAAGCAAAGGCAAAACTTCATTTTATAGTCTGGGATGGATTGGGGAATGGTTAAGATCCTTGTCAGATTTTCTTTCTGTCTTTGTTCCATAAGGGGAAGAATATTCCTTCTAACTAAAAAAAAAAGAGAAAAAATACTTGGGCTTTTGCAAACACTTTAAAGTGATTGTAAGGGTTTGTTTTTTTTTTTTTTTTTTTAAATAACAAACATATCATACTTACCTCCACCATGCAGCTCGTTTTGCACAGAGTGGCCCTGAACCTGCTCTTCTGGGGTCCCCCGGCCATGCTCGTGGCTCCTCCCCGCATCAGATAACCCCCCTAGAAGAAGCTCTCTCCCGGGGGGTTACCTTGCCTAGCCGCCAAATGTATGTCTCGGCCCAGCCCCCTGGCACCCGCATCATTGGATTTGATTGACAGCAGCAGGAGCCAATGGCTGTGCTGCTATCAAGCTATCCAATCAAGAGCCGAGAACCCCGGCAGAGAGACAGCGCATCCCCGCCGGGTCAAGTTCCAGGGCTCAGGTAAGTAAAATGGGGGGGCTTCCCCTTAAAGCGGAGTTCCAACGTATAATAATTTTTTTTTTTTTCTAAATTCCTAAGATCCTCTAATCGAAATGTAATACTCACTTTTTTTGTGCAAAATATCCCCTGATGTCTGTTTTCGTATCTAAAAGCAATTTATATCAGTTGTTCCTGAACGTTCTCATCTTGCCTGTGGGCATGTGAAGCCCACAAGCATCCTCTTCCGGGATACGGTGCTGCTGAACGACCAGCATGCACCGCCCGTCCTCTCCCCGAGCTCGCGCATGCGCATTCATCCATTATCAGAGCACCGTCAACTACTCAGGTTGCCATCAGGTTGCGGTGGCGGCGGAAGTGCCCGCCCCATTGTGATGGCAACAAAGATAACAAACAATGAATCTGCCTAGAATCGCGTCACTTCTGGTTTTGAGGTACCGCGATTCTAGCCCTCGGCGATGCCCCACTGACCCCTGGGAAATGATGACACACATCTCCCAGGAGCAGTAGCAAGCGGAGGCGCAGAGGGAAGTGACGTAAGGAGCCGAGGTGAGTAAGGAGGCAGATTACGAGGGACCCCCTAGCAACAGGCATTAAGAAGTGAGTAAAAAAAAAAAATTTCCAAATGTTATTAATCTTTTTAAATGCAGCTGAAAATGCTAAAATAATTTTAGGAGTGGAACTCCACTTTAATTCATAGGATGCATTAAGGTGGAAAAACACAAGGGTTTACAACCCCTTAAAGGTAAATACTGCAAACATCATAAAAAAATAAAAAATTGCACTCACTAAAAACATTGACAACGTCTAGTTTTGACGAAACGCGTCTGGAGAAGGATACGTCATCACGCTGTTTCACTAGGAGGACGGGATATGATTTGCAGCAGGCTGGCTCTGTTTGTATTAGCGCAATTTTACTTTAGTTTTAAATGTAAGTGCAATACTATTTTTTATTAAATATGTGGAAGCAATATTACGCTATGGTTGGTTTTTTCCCTTATACCCCGCTGAGATACTGAGATCTATCGGAGTTCCACGACATCGGGGCGGAGTATATAGGCAACCAATCCATATCCATACCTGTCCAGACGATCTTTCCATACAAGTAAAGGCCTTGGCTGGGCTATAGCCGTCTGCTGGGTTTTGCTTACCATCTGGTAAGCAAGTTTTTTATACGGTGGTGGCACTTATTTGTGGATCAGACTCACTTGGGTGTTTGTTTGGATGCATTTGAACTGTTACTCATCCATATCTTGATACCTACAAGCCATTGTTGGATCGAATCTTCACACAGCGCAGCTTCTCTTTTCCACTAAAAACATACAATAGGCTTCTCTGTAAAGGGGTGTTTTAATACTGACATGCATTTTTTTCTTTGGCCCCTAGGAAGCGCTAGATGTGCAATATTAATAATAAATAAATAAATAAATAAATAAGGAAAAAATAAAAATAAAAAATACAAAGCAACAGGATATTTAGGCAAAACAAAACTCGCATGTTTTGACAGCTTGAAATTAATTAAATGCAGATTGCCTACACTGAGACCTTTGTCTGGTAAACACCAGTGCCAAGATGGAGCACTCAGAACTTGTTCCTGGCACTCCCTGGAGCTTAGCGCAGAGGCTTGGCATCGACCTACACAGCTGAATACAGACAAGTGTTTGGCATCCCACCAAGGTAAGATGGAAATGGACTGCAGCTTTTATGAGGGTCAGTGCTTTCCTCATCGAGTTTGTAAGAGAAGCTCAGTTTGAACCGTTAGATGTTCATGCTCATAATTATGAGCAATGGCTCAATACAGAATGGGCATTAGCGCAGGCGCAAACATATTAGAAGAAGAATTGTGCATATGTACATGTGCGTTATGAGTGGTCTTCAGCTAGTTCCTGTTTTACCTGCGCCTTGACCTGCTATATCAGCCTACTAGGGTTGCCACCTCATCTCTTTAAAACTGAACACATACCCTGTTTCCCCGAAAATAAGACCTAGCGTGATTGTCGGTGATGGCTGCAATATAAGCTCTACCCCCCAAATAAGCCCTAGTTAAAGTCCTTGTAGGTATTATTTTCAGGGAAACAGGGTAGGGCTTATTTGGGGGGTAAGGCTTATATTGCAGCTATAACTGACAATCACGCTAGGTCTTGTTTTCGGGGAAACAGGGTAGTAATTACACAGGTTCTGTGGCTGATTAACCACTTAAGGACCAGCCGCCGCAGTTATACTGTGGTAGGTTGGCTCCCCTGCGCGAATCGCTGTACCTGTACGGCCGCTCGTGCAGTTGCAGGCGCGCGCCCCCAGTGGCATGCGCCCGCTGCATGCTGCGGGAGCGTGCCCGCGGGTCGGGCAGACTCGATGGCTGCCGGTGGCCCGCGATCGCCTAATACAGAGGCAGAATGGGATCTGCCTTTGTAAACAAGTGATCGGGGACAGTGGTCTGTCATGTCCCAGGCCGCCCACCCCCCACACAGTTAGAACACACCCAGGGAACACAGTTAACCCCTTGATCGCCCCCTAGTCTTAACCCCTTCTCAGCCAGTGCCCTTTTTACATTGATCAGTGCATTTTTATAGCACTGATCAATGTAATAATGTCACTGGTTCCCAAAAAGTGTAATTTGGGGTCAGATTTGTCCGCCGCAATGTCTCAGTCCCGCTAAAAATCACAGACAGCCGCCATTATGTTTTTTTTTTTCTAAATTGACGCTTTGTTTGTTAAGAAAAAGAAAGTTCTATTTGTAGGAAAAAAAGGATGTCAATTTTGTTTGGGTAGAATGTCACACGACATGGTGGTTAAGGTGGTAATTAAACTCACTTGGTGCCCTATCTGCTTAATTAGCCTCAGAACCTGTGTAATTCATATGTGTTTGGATTTAAAGGGATGAGGTGGCAACCCTACTGCCTACCCATGCTTGACCTGGCTTGCCCTTGACCAATCTCTGATTCCTGCCTGCCTATTGTGACCTCGGCTTGTACTCTGACTCTGCTCCTGTCTTGTGCTTCTGTGCCTCGCTGCCCCGATTTTGTACCGACTCCAGCCTGTATCCTGACTCTGCTTCCGTCTTATGTTTCGCTTCGCTGCCAACTGTTGATGACCATTCGGCTTGTGTCCCGGCTACGCTGCTGCTTGCTGATCAAGCTTCACCATGTTCCAGTTCCTGGTCCCTGCCTGGTGATCCTCAGCCCTCTGCTCCCTGCAAAACCTCAGTTGGCGCTGCCTGTTATACCGACCCTCGTGCTACTCCTGTTATAACTACCAGGGGTGTTGGACAAGAGGTGCAAGAGAAGCCATCTCTACAGCTCAATTGCCACCAAGTAAGTGACAGAGTTCCTGTACTAACTCCTATACAGTTTTATGCTAAAGAAGAATTTCAGGTATAGACCAATGTGGCTATACCAATACCATAACTGTGGGATGACTTTAACCACTTAAGGACTAGCCTCGTTTGGATTTTAGGTGTTTACATGTTTAAAACAGTTTTTTTTGGCTAGCAAATTACTTAGAACCCCCAAACATTATATATATATTGTTTTATTTCTAACACCATAGAGAATAAAATGGTGGTCATTGCAATACTTTTTTCCACACCGTATTTGTGCAGCGGTCTTACAAACGTGCGCTTTTTTTGGAAAAAATTCACTTTTTTGAATAAAAAAATAAGACAACAGTAAAGTTAGCCCAATTTGTTTTTATATTGTGAAAGATAATGTTACGCCAAGTGAATTGACACACAACTTGTCACGCTTCAAAATTGCGCCCGCTCGTGGAATGGGGTCAAACTTTTACCCTCAAAAATCTCCATAGGCGACGTTTAAAAAATTCTACAGGTTGCTTGTTTTGTGTTACAGATTAGGTCTACGGCTAGAATTATTGCTCTCGCTCTAATGATTGTGGCGATACCTCACATGTGTGGTTTGACCACCGTTTTCATATGCCTGCCGCTACTCACGTATGCGTTCGCTTCTGCGCGCAAGCTCGTCGGGAAGGGGGGGTTTTAAAAAAATATATATATTTTTCTAATTTAATTTTCATGATTTTATTTATTTTTACACTGTTTTAAAAAAAAAAATGGTGTCAATTTTATTCCTAGTACAAGGAATGTAAACATCCCTTGTAATAGAAAAAAGCATGACAGGACCTCTTAAATATGAGATCTGGGGTCAAAAAGACCTGATCTCATATTTACACTAAATTGCAATAAAAAAAAAAATAAAAAAATAAGTAATTTAAAAAAATGACATTGAGACGTATGGGCGGAAGTGACGTTTTGACTTCACTTCTGCCCTGCAGTGTCATGGAGATGAGTGGGCGACATCTTCCCCTCACTCGTCTCCAGGCACAACAAGGGGACAGAGCGATCGCCTCCGCCGCTACCGACGGCTCCGGTAAGCGGCGGAGGGCACCGGATTGTGGTGGGAGGGGGGCCCTTCTCCCGCCACTGATAAAAATGATCTCGCAGCGAATCCGCCGCAGAGACCACTTTTATCTGAAAGCCGATCACCGCACGAAAACGGGGATACCGGGGTTATGGCAGCTAGCTGCTGCCATAACAACGATATCCGCCGCCAAACTTTGGACGTACATCAGCATGCGGCGGTCGGCAAGTGGTTAAGACAGGGGTATCAAACTTTATTTCATTGCGGGCCACATCAGCATCATGATTGCCCTCAAAGGGTTGGTTGTATCTGTAAGACTATATACATTTATCCAGGGCTTTTTTTTCTCAGAGAATAAGTGCAGGAACTCAACCACAGCCCCCTGCCAAACTGCATCGAACAGTGGGTTCGTGCATTATGGAAGTTGACTGCTCAGCATGGCCACCATTCAGAGAATGCTTTTCATTTTCACAACGAATGCAAAGCATTCTAGGACTAGACGGAGTGGAGAGGCGGGCCGTGACGTCACACTCTCCATCTTGTCCAATTAGGGAATTCTTTGCATTCATCGCAAAATTCAAAGCATTCTCTGAATGGTGCCCAGAAGATGACAAGGAAACTATTAGAGATCACTGCAGTGGTAGTGCCTACTACATTGATTTCCAGCTTCTAGAGGGATCCCACAGGTATGGTATATGCATAGTTGCAATGGACCAAGCAGGACCAATGTTACTATGTATAAAATCCCATATCTGGAATTCTTCTTTAACCAGTTTTTGTCCGGCCTATTGTCAAGTGGATGGGACATTCGTTGTTCTGGGTGGACGTCATATGGCCTTGTGTTTCCGCAGGACACAGTTGATGATTAATCAGTGCTGCCGGTGCGATGTGATCGCTGTGACCAATCACAGCAGATCACATGACAATTGTAAACAATGGATGGCTTCCTTGGTCACAGTGATCACATGGTACAGATAGGGCCAATCACAGCCCATCTGTACCATGTGATTAGCTGTGGCTAGTCACAGCTAATCACAATAAAACACACTGAATGAATCAGTTTTATTCAGTAAAAATGGTTGCTTATACAAGTCAAATTCATGGGTATAAACAATCATAATGTGTAAAAAAAGAAAAAGAAATCCTGATCACTTCTCCAGAGTAGTACAGTGTTACTATGGTAACACTGTATTGCTCAGGTCACAGTGTGTTAAAAAATAAAATCAAGACTAAAACAATGTAATAAGAAAATATTTTTAAAAAACTATTGCTTTTTTTTTTTACATACTGTCACCAGTCAGCACCAGTCAATATACACTGATTTGGGTTATTGGGTTATTTTTCACCAAAGAAATGTAGCAGAATATATTATGTCCTACATTTATGAAAAAAGATTATTTATTTGCAAAATTTTATAACAAAAACGAAAAACATTTTCGGGGTTTTTTTTTTGTTTATTAAGCAAAAAAAAAAACCCAGTGGTGATTAACCACTTGACCACTGGGCACTTAAACCCCCTTAATAACCAGACCAATTTTCAGCTTTTGGTGCTCTCACATTTTGAATGACAATTACTCAGTCATGCAACACTGTATCTATATGAAATTTTTTTCCTTTTTTTCACACAAATAGAGCTTTCTTTTGGTGGTATTTAATCACCGCTTTGTTCTTTATTTTTTGCGCTATAAAAGAAAAAAGACCGAAAAATCTGTAAAAAAAAATGCATTTTTCTTCATTTCTGTTATAAAATTTTGCAAATTAGTAATTTTTCTTCATATATTTTGGCCAAAATTTATACCGCTACATATCTTTGGTAAAAAATAACCCAAATCTGTGGATATTATTTGGTCTTTGTGAAAGTTATAGAGTCCAAAAGCTATGGTGCCAATATCTGAAAATTGATCACACCTGAAGTACTGACGGCCTAATTTATTGAGACCCTAACATGCCAGAAAAGTACAAATACCCCCCAAATGACCCATTTTTGGAAAGAAGACATTAGAAGGTATTTAAAAAGATGCATTGTGAGTTTTTTGAAGTTGTCATTTTTTGCCACAATTCTTTGCAAAATCAAGTTTTTTTTTTACTTTTTTTTTTTTTTTTCACAAAATTGTCATATTAGCAGGTTATTTCTTACACACCGCATATGCATACCACAAATTACACCCCAAAACACATTCTGCTATTACTCCCGAGTATGGTGATACCAC
This sequence comes from Aquarana catesbeiana, assembly GCF_042186555.1. Lineage (NCBI taxonomy): Eukaryota > Metazoa > Chordata > Amphibia > Anura > Ranidae > Aquarana > Aquarana catesbeiana. The sequence goes on along the minus strand of NC_133329.1, from coordinate 90,552,311 downwards.
ATGTGTGAGACTTTTATACAGCATGGCCACATACAGAGGCCAAACATGCAGGGAGCACCTTCAGGCGTTCTGGAGTGCCCAGGCCAATTCTGACATTTCTCTCCTACATGTAAAAATCATCATTTATTTGCTAGAAAATTACATAGAACCCCAAAACATTATATATATTTTTTTAGAAAAGACCCTAGAGAATACAATGGTGGTCATTGCAACTTTTTTTCTCGCACGGTATTTGCGCAGCAATTTTTTGAACGCGTTTTAAAAAAAAAAAACAGTTTTGTGCTTAAAAAAAAAACAAAACAGTAAAGTTAGCCCAATATTTGTGCATAATGTGAAAGATGAAGTTATGCCGAGTAAATAGATACCCAACATGTCACCTTTCAAAATTGCGCGTGCTTGTGGAATGGCGCCAAACTTCACTACTCAAAAATCCCCATAGGTGACGCTTTAAAATTTTTTACTGGTTACATGTTTTGAGTTACAGAGGAGGTCTAGGGCCAAAATTATTGCTCTCACTCTACCGATCGCAGCGATACCTCACATGTGTGGTTTTAACACTGTTTTCATATGTGGGCGGGACTTACTTATGCGTTCGCTTCTGCATGCGAGCACACAGGGACAGGGGCGCTTTATTGATTTATTTATTTATTTTATTGTTCATTTTACTTTATTTATTCTAGTTTGATGCTTTTTTCCCCCCCCAAATTTTTTTTTACCACTTTTATTCCTTATACAAGGAATGTAAACATAACTTGTAATAGGAATATGGCACGACAGGTCCCCCATCTGAATGATGCCTGTAGCTGCAGGCATCATTCAGATATCTCCGCACAAAGTCAAGGACGTCGTATGACAGCCGGCGGGCGGGAAGTGGTTAAAACCCATTTTTTTTAACACAAAGTTGTCCATTTATACAATATTTCTAACACATAGCATGTACATACCAAAAATGACACCCCAAAATAGATTCTCCTACTCCTCCTGAGTACGGCGATACCACATGTGTGAGACTTCTACAGCCTGGCCACATACAGAGGCCGAGTACAGCCGAGTATGGCCGAGCATGGCAGGGTATGGCAGGGTATGGCCGAGCATGGCTGGGTATGGCAGAGTATGGCTGGGTATCACCGAGTATGGCTGGATATGGCTGGGTATGGCAGGGTATGGCAGGGTATGGCAGAGTATTGCGGGGTATTTCAGAGTTTGGCGGGGTATTGCAGAGTATGGCTGAGCATGGCTGAGTATGGCTGATTATGGCAGGGTATGGCTGGGTATCACCGAGTATTGCAGAGTATGGCTGGGTATGGCAGAGTATTGCGGGGTATTGCAGAGTACTGCGGGGTATTGCAGAGTATTGCGGGGTATTGCAGGGTATTGCGGGGTATTGCAGAGTATTGCGGGGTATTGCAGAGTATTGTGGGGTATTGCAGAGTATTGTGGGGTATTGAAGAGTATTGTGGGGTATTTCGGGGTATTGCAGAGTATTGCGGGGTATTGCAGAGTATTGCAGGGTATTGCAGAATATTGCACAGTATTGTGGGGTATTGCAGAGTATTGCACAGTATTGTGGGGTACTGCAGAGTATTGCACAGTATTGTGGGGTATTGCAAAGTATTGCACAGTATTGTGGGGGTATTGTAGAGTATTGCACAGTGTTGTGGGGGTATTGCACAGTATTGTGGGGTATTGCAGAGTATTGCACAGTATTGCGGGGTATTGCAGAGTATTGTGGGGTATTGCAGAGTATTGCAGGGTATTGCAGAATATTGCACAGTATTGTGGGATATTGCAGAGTATTGCACAGTATTGTAGGGTATTGCAGAGTATTGTGGGGTATTGCAGAGTATTGCACAGTATTGTGGGGCATTGCAGAGTATTGCACAGTATTGTGGGGGTATTGCAGAGTATTGCACAGTGTTGTGGGGGTATTGCAGAGTATTGCAGGGCATTGCAGATTAGTGCAGGGCATTGCAGAGCATTAGGGATGGCTAGGCATGGATGGATGGATGGCTGGATGTCACTGAGCAGCGCTGTGGGCACTACACATCCAGCCCACAGCGCTGCAGCCATCCATCCATCCCCCTCTCCGCTCACAGTGTACCAATCGGTACAGAGAGGGGAGGAGAGGTGACGCCGGTTTGTTTACATGTGATCGCTCCATCATTTGACAGAGCGATCACATGGTAAACGGCCGCGATCAGCGGCCATTTACCAGGATCCGTGATGCACCGGGTCCTCTGGACCCGGCGGTCACGGATGTGTTCGGGTGTGCTCCCCAGGGGGCGCGCGAGAGGGGAATTCTGGGAGGACGTCATAGTACGCCCTCCCAGAGTTAAGCAACCACCCTGCAGCCATCATTCGGCTATGGGCCGGTTGTTAAGTGGTTAAATACCACTAACAGAAAGCTCTATTTGTGTAAATTTAAAAAAAAAAAAAATTCACATGGGTACAGTGTTGTATGACCACGCAATTGTCATTCAAAGTGTGACACCTCTGAAAGCTGAAAATTTGCCTGGGCAGTAAGGGGGTGAAAGTGCCCAGTATTGAAGTGGTTAATATATGATGACCTGTCCTCAGGAGTATTGTGTAGCTGGTTTGTAGTGGGATCATCAAAAGTGGTGAGTATGATAAGGTCAATCCATTCTAGGGCCTCCCTATATAGGTAGAGTGTCATGTTTAAAGGTCATGGTCTTGCATCGTTACAATGTAAAGGCAGTAAACTGGGTCAATGACCTTTTTTTATATTCTTGTAACCTTACGTGTGAAGTGTGTTTACTACTTAGATGCCAGATGACAAACGAAAGCTGAAATCAGGCCTGCAATAGGAGTGCTTGCTTTGCTAATTGATGAGTTGAAGAGTGAGGAACATACGTGAAATTGAACGAGAGAAAAAAGCTCAGTGTGAGGGATGGCCATGTAGCAATGTTAAAGGATATTATTCTTAAACTGACCCCTACCCACCAGCACCCCCCAAAAATCCTATACTCACCTGTACGTGACCTGCAAGATCCATGCTTTGTGGCCTATGAGGAGAAAGCACTTTAGCTTTTTCTGGGTATAAATGTAAAAACAGATTCTTATGAAGAGACCATCTATGGTTTAAACACACTAAAGAAGCCATCTCTGTAAGAAAGAATGCAGTATGAGGCTCTCAAAAGTGTTTTTGACACAGGTTCTATGTTCTATATGCCCACATTCCCTATTTTTTTTTTTTTTATACAACACCAAAAACAATAAGTAGCCATGGGTGTTTTGAGGGTGTATAGGCAAAGACACTACATGTATGAAAACATTATGTTTATTATACATAATTTTTTTTAAATCACATGTACTGTAACACATGTCCATTGTGAGGGTTCACACATTGTTGCATCCAAGCAATTTACATGTGGACTCAATGCATTGCGAATGATCTTCTTTGATATCAATATGATGGAACCTAATCTTTAAAATCAAAGGCATACATGGTCTGTTGGCGCCAACTTAGTGTGAAGCATCTTTAAACCAGAAGGGGGGCGATAGAGGGCGGTAAAAGGTTATAGAGCATCAGATTCCTACCCCGGGGGGCTCCAAGATAAACACACAGCCCTGTGCTGTTCCAATCTCTACAAAGTAATTCTCCCATTTATAATACCTGTTAACTGGTAGTATAATGTTGCCCCCAGTTAGCATACCTCCAGTCTGCTGGGGGTATGCTGACTGGATACATTGGACTTGATTACTTGGATTTGGATCTATGTGATTGGATTACCCTGGACCCCATGTGGACAATGTTATACTACCAGTTGATTGGTAATAAAAATGCCAGAATTACTTTGCTGGAGATTGGAACAGGAAAGGGCTGTGTGATTATGACAGCACCCCCCAGGGTAGGGATCTGATGCTCTATGATATTTTACCACCCTCTGTCTCCAACACTAAGTTGGCTCCAGCAGACAATGCATGCCTTTGATCTTTTAGATTGGGTTCCATTGTATTGGTATCATCCACATGTTCTCCTGAAGATCAATTGAAACTTATGTGAGTTGTTTGGATGAAGCAATGTGTGGACCCTCACAATAGACATGTGTTATATACTCGATTAAAAAAAAATATGTATGATAAACTATAAATACAGTATATGTAGTGTCTATACCTATATGTTCTCAAAATCTTTGGCTACTTATTATTTTTGGTGTTGTATAGAATATGAAGTTGGCTGATGGAGTTGCAGTGATGGCTGTGTGGCTCCCGATGGGTTCTAAAGTGGCGATCTAGCAAGAATGTAAATAGGCAAGTAAAAGGTTTTGGAGGGGTCGGGTACCGACCCATAAAGACATGGTTTGATGAGTTTGTTGTAAAAAAAAAACAAGTGGCCTGCACCCTGACCTCAACCCTACTAAACACCTTTTGGGTTGAGATGGAACACCAAATTTGAGCTTCGTCTTCTCGTCCAATGTCAATACCTGACCTCTCAAATCGTTTGGCTTAAAAAATTTCAATATTTTGGCAAATATTGATTTGGCAAAAATTTCAATAGGCACACTGCAAAATCTTGAGGAAAACTTTCCCAGAAGAGTGGAAGTTGTAGCCAAAAAAAGGCAGGAGCAAAATAATTGAATGCAAATGGGGTTCTGTCCCATAGAGAGAGAAAAGAAGCATGTAGATGTAGAAGGAGGCACGTCAATGGAAAGTGTGGCCCTGGTGTTTGTGAGACCCATCTGGGAACTAAGTGGTGTGGATAGGAAGGTACCTGAGCAAGAAAGCTGTCTCTGCCTTGATATGACCACCACTAGAGGAGGATTTTCATTAGCTACATGGCCACCCCATAACACCAGGTTACATGCCCATGAGACAGGATGGGACATCCTACATGGCAGCGTATTCAAAGCTCTTGAATGTCTGGAGTTGTCCGATGCTTGGTCTTTTCTTAAGTCTCTTCTAGTCAACAACATAAAACTCCATTACTGTGTTTGTAATCAGTTAATAGCATGAATGCCTTCTTCTCTTCATTCACGTTTCCAGTGATTTTACACCCTCCGGAAGTCCTGGGGGGATATTTGAAGACGGGGAGATTTGCTACTTGGCATACTTGTTCTATTATCACTGATTACCTCCTTGTTAACTCAATGAGCAGGTGTGTCATTAAGATACTTCATTTCCTATTACACAAAACAGTATTTTTCAAGCACATCACACTTCTTATTAAAATAATGTGTTATTTTAAATAACCTTAGCACCTTTAACTTGATCATTCTAATCAAGCATATATACAGTATATACCTTTTATACTTTAGCTAGTAGTAGTTGGGTACATTTTTACTGGACTTCATCTACAATGTTGAAGATGTTTTCCTGTTAATGCAAATTCTTTGCTTCTAATGAGGGTTTGAAACATACCCCAACAGTGATTACCATACAGGTAATTCAGTCACCTTAATCCTATCGCCATAGAGTGTCATGGCAGATGCTGATGTTTTGGACGAAGCTTACCCATACCCCCAAACAATGTTTTTGTGACAGGCACTTTAAGGCAGTTGAATAAACCAGATGTGAGAAACATGATGACTATTTTTTAAATACAATATCATTTTTATCATCACAAGTCCATAAAGGCATTTGTTTCTTAAAACAAAGATGACTTATGAATAGTACCTAGTCTTCTATCCAGCCAGCAGATGGCACTCTGCAACCCTTTTGGACTTTTTTTTCTCTAATTTCTTTCAACCAATCATAAAAAGGCAGTTGTTTGCAGAATTCAATAACTCAAGCTCACATACAAGTAAATGAACCTTAGGCGTGACTTATTCCTTATTGGGCACCTCCTTCCAAGGTTACAGTCAGATGGAGCAAGTCTGAAAAAGAGAAGAGCTGATGTCTCTTTAGCTAACTCATGGTTAAAAAAAATGACCCCAAACCACTTTGTAGCTTGAGAAAGGCACAGTAAGGCACAATCATTGAGCAGGGATCAGGCCGGGACCATAGTCGTGTGAAAGTAATATATTACTGTGGTTCCCTAAATTAGAGTTCTTCGAAAAATTACCGTCCCATGTCACTACTCAACGTTGCTTGATATTTGATGCATTTAGGAGGGACACCACTGAGCCCATTCCCTCTCCACCAGTCCAGTATACCTCTGTCACCTCACTCCCAGTGACATAATGGGGTCCCGCCATGCACATAGCGCAGACCTCATGCCTGCAGATGTTAACTTCCTCCTTCCCATACTATGCGGCAAGGCTATGGGTCTCCGTAACGTGGTTTGGTCTTGGTTGCTACAGGAGATGGACCGCTGGGGAGGAAGCCAGATCATTGACCCCTCGCTACAAGAGGACTCTTCACCTGCATCAGGTACCACACTTTATGACTGGCTGCAATGTACCTTGCACTACAGTAGTACTTAGTTGCCTATAACAACTGCATTACTTCCCCTGTTTGACTTGCCAAGTAGACCTATTGTAGTGGCTTTACTTCATACCTCATATTTGCTCTATTTTTCTAGTTCTTTCAAATGCCAGAAACCAGGCTTAGAACAGTTGATGCAACTTTTACTGAAACCCTTTGGCAATGCAGTCCAGTGTGAACAATTGCAACAGAATATTCCCTGACTATCTCTACTTGGCTGCCCAGGCATACCTCCACAAGGTAGTAGTCCATGCTTTGTTTTCCCCAGGAATTGGTAGATCTCTGGACTCTTGATGCCCCTGATAGACTGCGAGGTGCAGCAGTCCTCCTCCGCAGCAATCACGTCATTCTCTCTCTTGAACGGGCCGAAGCTCCAGAACCAGAAGCCTTCCCCCCTTTTTTATGTCACAGGCAGGTAGGCTGGGTCCAAAAAGCCTGGGAAAAGCAGCACACAACATTAACCCTTTCCCCAGCCTAGGCTAGACAAATGTCTAGCTAACATACTGTAGACAACCTGCCTACATGCATATTTAATGACAGCGTACCTCTGACACCTCACTCCCCATAACAGAATCGGGTCCCTCTGTGCACCTAGCATGGACTTCATGCATGCACATGTTAACTCCTTCCTTCCCGTACCGTGCAACCAGGCTATGAGTCTCTGTAACACAGGTTCCGTCCCGGGTGCTACGGGAGACTGACCACTGGGGAGGACCCATCACCTGCACCAGGTACCACGCTTTATGACCAGCTGCGTTGCACTAGTACTTGGTTACCCATAGCAACTGCATTACTTCTGCTTGACTTGCCAAGTAGACCTTTTGTAGTGGCTTTATCATACCCCATAGTCGCTCTACTGAGTCTAGTTCTTTAATACGCCAGAAACCATCATGCACCCCTTTAAATGACTTCAGACCAGGCTTAGAACAGTTGATGCAACTTTTACTGAAATGCTTTGGCAATGCAGTGTGAACAATTGCAATAGAGTATTTCCTGACAATCACTACTTGGCTGGCCAGGCATACCTCCACAAGGTAGTAGTCCATGCTTTGTGTTCTCCAGGAATTGGTAGATCTCCGGACTCTTGGTTTCTCTGACGGATTGCAAGATGCAGCAGTCCCCCTTCGAAGCAACCTGTCGTTCTTTCTCTTGAGCAGGCCGAAGCTCCAAAACCCGACTTCCCCCTTATTTATGTCACAGGCAGGTAGTCTGGGTCGAAAAAGCCTGGGAACAGCAGCACAACATTAAACCCTTCCCCTGCCTGGGCCAGCCAACTAAGCTAATATACTGTAGGCAACCTGCCCACATTCATATGTAATGAGCAAATATGGCTGCCCCTGCATTCATGTAAAATTACAAACTTTAAACAGAAACAAGCATTCAAAACTTTGATGTACACTGATAAAATTTACATTGAGCTAATCTCATTCTCATTTATATCTATAAAACATGTTAAAAATAGAAATCGTAGGCTGCGTCTCATTTATCTTGCCACCAGAAATGTTTTTTTCTTTCTAAATGAAAACAAGCACTTAAAAATATCTTGTCTTATAGGACATTCATCAAGGTCTCTTGTGTTCTTTTCCAAATTAAATATAATTAACTTGAGTAATTATGAATGCATTTAGAGTTCATGCTCATTGCCTTTGTTTCAGGAGATATTTCTGAGCTGGTTGGAAATGGCATTGTGTGACATGGCGTACATGCAATTTTTAGGCATTCCTAAGGAGCAGCCGCAAAGTTCATTTTCTCTGAGCTTTTATTTGGATTCCCATAATTCATTTTCACAGAGTGATGCCTCTTTGCGGTACACAAATATCACTTTTCTTCTCGCTCTGTTGGCAAAAGAAAATGTTCCGTAGAATAAAAAATGCACATAATTGAGGTCTAGGGGCTGTGTTTTAACAAGGAAGACAAGCAAATTGCCTGTTTTGTTTTTCACAGTTATTCTAGCAGCTGTCAATAGCATTCAGGAAAAAACAAAACCAATCTTTCCATTAGATTAGAACGCCAAATTTAGCCAAGAGGACAGTATACACGTGTGGGTGGGGCCAGGTGTTTAGTACCCAGAGAGGAGAGTGCACATGGGGACCAAGGATTGCAGTGAGATGTTAGACCCCTTAAATTTAGGCACCAGAGCTAAGGTCGCTTCTAATGGCACCATGGAGGCCCCCAATCCCCTGACCATGCCATCCATTGAGTGGGGCATACCCTGCCAACTACGCCAAGTGTTTGGTACCCAGAGCGGAGAGAATGCACAGGGAGACCAAGGATTGCAGTAACAATTATTAACATAAAAGTTCCAACAAGGTGGTGACAGCGTATATTTGCATGGCCGAACTGACACGGCAGCACCTACAGAAAGTTCACAGAGGATTCCTAAAAGCAACTTATGATGCCAGCAACCTCTGACAGAGGAGGTGGCTAGAAGGTGGTCTGGCAACAAGGCACCTGGATGCAGAAGGGCTCCTAGTTGGTGGCACAGGCGAGTAGTCCCTTCTGGCACGTACCTGGTGATGGAGTCTGACGTGGAGAGGAAGGTGATCATTTAAACTTCCAGCTCAGTACCCCTGATAAAGTAACAGGAGGCACAAGAGCCTGGACTGGCATGAGTGCCTGGCAGTTCTGGTGATGGTGGTTGCAGATGAAAGGTCCATGCACACTTGGATGCAGTCTTGATTGTGATGCAGAGCAGCAGGCTTGAAGACAGTCAGCAGGCACTTGGTGGCTGGCAGGTCACAGGCAGTAATCACATGGCAGGCCGGAAGGTGGCAGACAGCAGGTATTTGGCAGGCTGCAGGAGTAGGGATGGCCTCCACTGGCTGGACACAGAACAGGGTTAGGCAAGCCCGGTCCGTAACTAGCAGGCATGTCAGCAACAGAGCAGTAGGCAGAAGAGTATTCCGGTTTAGGCTACAGTAAGCAGATAGGCAGAAGGATAAGGCAGGGACGTGGTCAAGGAACAAGCAAGGGTCGGTCCAGGCCGAGTTCACACATTCTCAGACGTATAGCAGAATGGCAACAGGAGATTAGGCACAGCAACAAGTAGCAGAACGCTGTAGACCATAATGCAAGGTCCTAATGCAGCAGAGGTGTTTAAATAGCCCACCTAGCGGCAATCTAGTGGAAGCCATGCGCTGGTGAGCTCACGTATGCTTGCATTTGTAGGAGCATGGCTCTGGCTAACAGAAATTCTTCATCTGCACATAGCTATGTTCTTTCCTGGCAACGGGTCTGGCTAAAAGGAATTCTCTGTCCGTGCATAACTGAGCACCTGAGTATATTTTGTCTTTCCTAACACCTACTTTGTCCCTCCTCCTCTGGAAGTGGAACCTTTCCCTGCACTAGAAATGATAGAAAATATGAAACAGCGCTGGCAGCATATATTATTCTATACAATTCATGGTGGTTAGTGCCATATAAAACAATATGTTTGTGCCATACAAAATCAAAATGCAACAAAAAATATATATAATATACACAAATCTGTAAAGTGCTTGGTGCTTATATAATAATGGAAAAAAGTGCAACGGTACTCCAAACTTGCAAAGTGTGAGGTGCCACACTCCCCCTTCGGTGACCCCACTCACCAGAAACAATGGACCCTCAGCTTCGCAGTCTGGGGTCAAAAAGGCTGTGATCTATTGATCTGGGATATGTAGGATGGTTGCTCATAAAACTCTTCCAAGAGGGTACTTTATAACAGAAAGGATATGCCACACTTATCACAGTCTGGAGTCTGGATGACCCTCAACCGATACAAAAAGTCACGATCACCAAATCCCAATCAGTACACCACACAACCCATGTGCACATAACCGGCAGACAAATTTCCCTGCACTAGACACACCACCCCTGACCAGCAGGTTCCTGTCCCTGACATATCCACTTTGCAAATGTGCGCCAACCAGAGGCTATTTATCAACATTGTCCACACTAAAGATGGCCGCTCAGGTCATTCAGGGCAGCAGCGTCTAATCAGACAATTCTTCTCCTGATGACACCTACGGAGACCTCAGACCCTTCCACCCTAGGGGTACAACACCCAGTCACTAGAACCCTGAGCTCAGGTCAGTACTCACAATGTCACAGGATCACCGAATGCCTCCTTCCAATATCCATCGGACACTCTTCAGTAAGGGAGAATATAATGCTCACAATGCCAAGGAACAGCCAGACTCCTTATAACATCCACCAGACACTCTTCAGTGAGCTCTCCAGACCAGGTCCTTAGGTGAGGGTTCCTCTGATGAATTCCAGAACAGGACTGTTAGAAGTAGGCCTTCCAGCTATGCCCAGCAGGGACCACGATGAACATGAGCTGGAATCAGAACTGCTGGAGATGGGAGTAGCCACCCCCATCCAGACGGCTGAATTCACTCCAACAAGGAGAAGCTTTTGCTGTTTTGAAACTAAGACTATTTATATGTCTCTGCAGCCACCTACTGGGCACACTTCCCCGGGGATTAAAGCACAATAAATATTCAGGTTGCCCATTCCCCTTGCTCATCCCATTATCCAGAAGCCTCTGGAAAGCAGGGGAGAACAATCAAACCTGCAGCCTGTGGGACCCAGAACAGCCAAAAGCAATCAACAACTGCTCCACTGATTACAGAGGAGCCAAAAAAATAACAACATCTACCTAACATCCTAGCAACCTAACTAGGAAAGTACTACATCGACATTTTCCAAAAATGCTATTTAAATTGCATTAACTGCTTTAGGACCGCCCACCGCCCTTATACTGGGTCAAGGCAGCCTTGCTGTGCTGAATCACATTCATGTACGTGATCCAGCATTTCCAAGTAAGGGGCGCTAGCGTGCGTGCCCACCACCCTGTCTGTGCTGTCATCCGCTACAGCACAAACCGACCAGAGGGTACCACCCAATGATTTATGCCCGAAACGTGCTGATCAGCTGACCGAATGACAGAAGAGAGCCCTGTGTTGATAAACAACACAGGGCTCTCTACAGACAGCAGGGGTGTGTGTTTTTTTTTTCTCCCTGCAAAGTCTCCTAAAAACCGCCACATTGCGTAGTAAAAACAGCACACACTAACGTTGGATAGAGTAAGGGAGGGTTATAACCCCTGTAAGGTTTATTTTTGCCATTTTTGTCCCATTGGGGAGAATTACCTTCACTTCCTGTCCCATAGCCAAACAGGAAGTAAGAGGAAATCCCTGCAAATTAAGGGGATCTCTTGGGGACCTCCAGTTCCCCTAAACTAGTGTCACCATTGGAAGATTTCCCCTTTATTACTTTTCTGTGGACAACCCAAAATGTGGGATTTTCTTTTATTTTCAATGATAATGGTAAACAGGACAAATAGGGTGAATCTCCCTAATGGGAGCATAGACAGCAATAAAAACTGACAGAGGTTCTAATCCATCTCCATTCTATCCAAAACTTGAAAAAAAAAATGTTTTCCGCTTAGGTATGCTTTAAGCATACAGTTAACCCCTTGATTGCCCCTAAATGGTAACCCCTTCCCAGCCAGTGTCATTAGTACAGTGACAGTGTATATTATTAGCACTGATCACTATATTAGCATCACTGGTGATTTCAGTGTCAATTCTCCCCATTTACTGCTACAGGACGGCCACGCTGTGCAGAATCACGTATATATATATATATATATATATATATATATATATATATATATATATATATATAATCCTGCACTTTTGAGGTTTGGGGGGCGAGTGCGTGTCGCCGCTGGTCCCCGAAGTCTGCCGACACCCACTGATTGTTCGGTACACTGACAGAATGACAGTCTGCCTATGTAAACAAGGCAGATTGTGATTCTGTGAGTACAGACGGCATGGATCGTGTGTTTCTGTAAAGCAGACACACCGATCCATGTCTTCCAATAGTAAAAGCACCTCCCCCACTACACTGAAACATTAGCTAGGCACACAATAAACCCTTTGATTGCCCCTGATGTTAACCCCTTCCCTGACAGTGTCATTAGTACAGTGACAGTCCATATTTTTAGCACTGATCACTGTAATAATGTCACTGGTCCCCAAAAAAGTGTCAAAAGTGTCCGATTTGTCCACCGCAATATTGCAGTCACGCTATAAGTCGCTGATTGCTGCCATTACTAGTAAAATAAAATAAAAATATCCCATAGATTGTAGACGCTATAATTGTTGCGCAAACCAATCAATATAAGCTTACTGGGATTTTTTTTACCAAAAATATGTAGCAGAATACTTATTGGCCTAAACTGATGAAGAAATTCGATTTTTTTTACAATTTTTTATTGGATGTGTTTTAGAGCAGAAAGTAAAAAATATTGTTTTTTATTTTCAAAATTGTTGGTGGTTCTTTGTTTCTAGTGTAAAAGTGAAAAAATGTCTTACAAAATTACAAAGTTACAAAATTTTCTGACAGTAAAAAACATTTTTTTTTTTAACTTTTTGGTCTTTTTTTTTTGTAAAAAATAAAAAACCCAGCAGTGATTAAATACCACCAAAAGAAAGCTCTATTTGTGTGAAGAAAATGATAAAAAAATTTGTTTGGGTACAGTGTAGCACGACCGCGCAATTGTCATTCAAAGTGTGACAGCTCTGAAAGCTGAAAAATGGCCTGGGCAGGAAGGGGTGTAAGTGCCTGGTAGGCAAGTGGTTAAAGTAACGCAGTGCTGTATCGCAAAAAATGGCCTGGCCATAATGGGGGTGAAATCTTCTGGAGCTGAAGTGGTTCAAATGACAGCTTCGGCTGCTTACATCTGTTTGTAGTCTCCATCACGTGACAGAGAGACCACACAGAAGCACAACTGGCTGACAATTGTCACCTTATAACAAGGACCTTCATGGCAGGATCAGCAGGTATTCTTTTAACGAAAGCTGCAGATTTAAAAGGATTGAAAGTGCCCTAAAATTACAATATTGCTTAATAGGGATGAGCCGAACACCCCCCGGTTCGGTTCGCACCAGAACCCGCGAACGGACCGAAAGTTCGCACGAACGTTAGAACCCCATTGACGTCTATGGGACTCGAACGTTCGAAATCAAAAGTGCTCATTTTAAAGGCTAATTTGCATGGTATTGTCCTAAAAAGGGTTTGGGGACCCGGGTCCTACCCCAGGGGACATGTATCAATGCAAAAAAAACTTTTAAAAACGGCCGTTTTTTCGGGAGCAGTGATTTTAATGATGCTTAAAGTAAAAAAAAAAAAAGTGAAATATTCCTTTAAATATCGTACCTGGGGGGTGTCTATAGTATGCCTGTAAAGTGACGCGTGTTTCCCATGTTTAGAACAGTCCCTGCACCAAATGTCATTTTTAAAGGAAAAAATCTCATTTAAAACTGCTTGCGGGTTTAATGTCATGTCGGGTCATGGCAATATGGATGAAAATCAGTGAGACAAACGGCATGGGTACCCCCCAGTCCATTACCAGTCCCTTTGGGTCTTGTATGGATATTAAGGGGAACCCCGCACCCAAATTAAAATAAGGAAAGGTGTGGGGCCACCAGGCCCTATATACTCTGAACAGCAGTATACAGGCGGTGCAAACAAGACAGGGACTGTAGGTTTGTTGTTAAGTAGAATCTGTTTGTAATTTTGAACATTTTTAACGTGTTTAGCTCCAGCCAAAAAATCTTTTCTAAGCTTTTTGGAAAACATAGGGAAGGGTTATCACCCCTGTGACATTTGTTTTGCTGTCTTTCCTCCTCTTCAGAAGATTTCACCTCACTTTTTTGTCCCAATGAAAAATGTTTTTTGAAAATTTGGGTTTTTTTGTGGAACAAGGATTGGAAAGCATCAGTGGAAAGGAGAACTTGTTTTCCCATATTAACTCTTACAGGAGAGAATTTCCCTTCCTAGGGGTAGATTTCATCTCACTTCCTGTTGTCTCCTTCCGTTTGCAAGTAGGAGTCGTTTGTAAGTTAGATGTTTGAAAGTAGGGTCCTGCCCTATATACTCAGCAGAAATTTGGGCCTTAGGTGTTGCTGTGGCCACAACACTGTAAGCCCTCACAGGGCCCTGCTGTGAAATATTAGATCAAGAATTGTAATTACATGCCCCTGTTGAACAGGAGCTGAAAAATTAGGCCTTAGGCACTGGTGCTGGTGCCACAACACTGCAACCCCTCACAGACACTCTAGTTGGAACGCAGGAACGAGCCCTGCTGCAAATTATTGCTTCAAAAATTGTAATTACACGCCCCTGTTAGACAGGGGCAGAAAAATTGGGCCTTAGGCACTGGTGCTGGTGCCACAACACTGCAACCCCTCACAGACACTCTAGTTGGAACGCAGGAACGAGCCCTGCTGCAAATTATTGCTTCAAAAATTGTAATTACACGCCCCTGTTAGACAGGGGCAGAAAAATTGGGCCTTAGGCACTGGTGCTGGTGCCACAACACTGCAACCCCTCACAGACACTCTAGTTGGAACGCAGGAACGAGCCCTGCTGCAAAGTATTGCATCAAAAATTGTAATTACACGCCCCTGTTAGACAGGGGCAGAAAAATTGGGCCTTAGGCACTGGTGCTGGTGCCACAACACTGCAACCCCTCACAGACACTCTAGTTGGAACGCAGGAACGAGCCCTGCTGCAAAGTATTGCATCAAAAATTGTAATTACACGCCCCTGTTAGACAGGGGCAGAAAAATTGGGCCCTAGGCACTGGTGCTGGTGCCACAACACTGCAACCCCTCACAGACACTCTAGTTGGAATGCAGGAACGAGCCCTGCTGCAAAGTATTACATCAAAAATTGTAATTACACGCCCCTGTTAAACAGGGGCTGAAAAATTGTGCCTTAGGCACTGGTGGTGGCGCCCAGAACCAAAAATGTTCTTACAAGCTATCAGCGTGATGATTGAGGAGGAAGAGGATAATTACTCAGGGATAGTCACTCAGCATCAGCATAGGCAGTCTTTGAAGGGATCTGAGATTTCAAAAAAAATTATTCGGTTACATCAGCATCAGGTGCTTGGTAGCTGGTGGTGATCCAAGACTCATTCATTTTTATGAAGGTCAGCCGATCGACCGAGTCGGTGGACAGACGCACCCTGTGATCGGTTACCACGCCTCCAGCAGCACTGAATGTGCGTTCCGAAAGAACGCTGGATGCAGGACAGGCCAGTAGCTCAATTGCATACTGTGCAAGCTCTGGCCAGTGATCCATCCTCAAGACCCAGTAACCCAGAGGATTTTCGGTGGGAAAGGTGTCCAAGTCTGATCTTGCCCCTAGGTATTCCTGCACCATGTAAAACAGACGCTGGCGATGGTTGCTGGAACCGATCATACCTTGGGGCTGCGGACCAAAAAATTGTCTGAACGCATCGGTCAGACGGCCACCTTCTCCACCGCTCCTTCTTTGACTGACCGAAGCCTCAGCAACACGTTGTCCAGAAACAGGAGTTTGTAACCTCCCAGTCTCTGGGAACGCGTTGCACAGACCTTTCTGCAAGGCCTCCCGAAGATGTTTCATCCTCTGCTCCCTCTGCGATGGCAAGATAAGGTCCGCAACCTTACCCTTGTAACGTGGATCAAGGAGGGTTGCCAGCCAGTATTGGTCCTTCTCCTTGATACCACGAATACGAGGATCCTTACGCAGGCTTTGCAGGATCAGGGAGGCCATGCAGCGTAGGTTTGCTGAGGCATTCGGTCCGGAGTCCTCTGGGTCACTAAGAACGACATGGTCCGCAGCCACCTCCTCCCAGCCACGTACAAGTCCATGTGTTTCTTGGGACTGATCCCTTAAAGACTGCTGCTGATGCTGAGTGCCAGGCTCCACCTCCATACTGACACAATCTTCCTCCTCCTCCTCTTCCTCCTCGTCCTCTTCCTGTGTGATCGGCGGGCACGCAGGAACACTGTCTGGATAAAGGGGGCCTTGAGAGCTAAGGAAGTCCTCCTCTTCCTGCCTCTGTTCTGCCTCAAGTGCCCTGTCCATTATTCCACGCAGCGTGTGCTCCAACAGGTGGACAAGGGGGACAGTGTCACTGATGCATGCACTGTCACTGCTCACCATCCTCGTGGCCTCCTCGAATGGTGACAGGACAGTGCATGCATCCCTGATCATGGCCCACTGGCGTGGGGAAAAAAAACCAAGCTCCCCTGACCCTGTCCTGGTGCCATAGTCGCACAGGTACTCATTTATGGCCCTCTGCTGCGTGTGCAGCCGCTGCAGCATGGCCAACGTTGAGTTCCACCTGGTGGGCATGTCACAGATTAGGCGGTTCTTGGGCAGGTTAAACTCCTTTTGGAGGTCCGTCAGCCGAGCACTGGCATTATATGACCGGCGGAAATGCACACAGACTTTCCTGGCCTGCCTCAGGACATCCTGTAAGCCCGGGTACCTGCCCAAGAACCGCTGCACCACCAAGTTAAGGACGTGAGCCAAACAGGGCACATGGGTCATTTGTCCCTGTCGGAGGGCAGAGAGGAGGTTGGTGCCATTGTCGCAAACCACCATTCCTGCCTTAAGTTGGCGTGGCGTCAACCACCTCTGAACCTGCCCCTGCAGAGCTGACAGAACCTCTGCCCCAGTGTGGCTCCTGTCCCCCAAGCACACCAGCTCAAGCACCGCATGGCATCTTTTGGCCTGCGTACTTGCGTAGCCCCTTGAACGCCTACGGAGCACCGCTGGTTCCGAGGAAGAGGCCATGGAGGAAGAAGAAGAGGAGGGGGTGGAGGAGAGAGGTGTGTCACAATCAGCATTTTGGAGGCGTGGTGGCGGAACAACCTCCAACACTACTGCACCTTGTCCTGCATCCTTCCCAGCTGCCAGCAGAGTCACCCAATGCGCCGTGAAACTTAGGTAACGTCCCTGTCCATGCCTGCTGGACCATGAGTCAGCGGTAATATGCACCTTACCGCTGACCGCCCTGTCCAGCGAGGCATGGACATTGCCTTCCACATGCCGGTAGAGAGCCGGAATCGCCTTCCGTGAGAAAAAGTGGCGTTTGGGTACCTGCCACTGAGGAACCGCACATTCCACAAACTCACGGAAGGGGGCAGAGTCTACCAACTGAAAAGGCAGCAGTTGAAGTGCTAGCAATTTTGCCAAGCTAGCATTCAACCGCTGGGCATGTGGATGGCTGGGAGCAAACTTCTTTCGGCGGTGCAGCAGCTGGGGCAGGGAAATTTGCCTGGTACAATCTGACGTCGGTGTACCAAAAGCAGATTGCCCACAAGTACTTGGCTGTGACACACCTAATTCTACACCTTCATTCCTCTCACTGCAGGTCTCAGAGAGGACTGAAGGTCTAGTGGGGTTGGAAATCTCAGCTGATGAGGAGCAAGGAGAGATCCTCTTTGTTCTTTGGTGTGGGTCTTTTAGATACGCTTGCCAACGAACTGCATGGCAGGTCAACATATGTCTGGTCAAGCATGTGGTACCCAAGCGGGAGATATTTTGGCCACGCGAGATACGCTTGAGACATATGTTGCAAATAGCAGCGGTGCGATCTGATGCACTCGTCTCAAAAAAGGCCCACACCAAAGAACTTTTTGAATAACGCGCAGAGACTGCAGCGCCCTGCACATGTGGAGCTTTGGGGTGTGATGCAGTCAATGTGCTGCCCTTAGGCTGGCCCCTGGAGGGCATCCTGCCTCGTTGGTGATGTGCTGCCGCCTCCTCCTCCTCCTCCTCCTCCTCCTCCTCCTCCTCTCTCCTATCAGGCACCCACGTTGAGTCAGTGACCTCATCATCCCCTCCCTCCTCATCACTGGAGCAAACCTGGCAGTATGCTGCAGCAGGGGGAGCATGACTGCCAGATTGCTGTCCTTCTTGGGCACCCCCTCTGTCCGCGCTCATGTTACTGCCTTCATCGAGCTCAGTATCGTCATCAGAGCCTTCCAAACGCTGGGCATCCTCCTGGAGCATGTACCCAACACTGTGGTCAAACAGTTCGAGGGAATCCTCATGAGGACATGGTGGAGCTAGGGAAGGAGTCACTGATGACATTGAGCTGAGGGAAGAGGCCGCTGCTTTGCCAGACAAAGCACCCTGGGCATGGGTGAGAGAGGATGAGGAGGATGAGGACGGCTTGGTCATCCACTCGACCAAGTCTTCCGCATGTTGCGGCTCAACATGGCCAGCTGCCGAAAAAAAGGCCAAGCGTGTCCCATGGCCACGTGCTGATGAGGATGCACCGTCTCCACGACCAGCACTAGACACAGAGCCTGCTTGCCCTCTCTTATTGGCTTGTGACTGTCTGCCTCTCCTTCTTGGCCTTCCAGACATACTAATGGCCTGTAGCTGCACTAAGCTGGGATAGAACACCTGTAATTTTCTTCAAGTAGCTTTATATACTGTAACCAGACAAGCCTGCCTGTCAGTAGGAAGATAACAGGAACGGATCTAGCTGAACACTGTGAGCAGGACGCACTGTACTAAATGTAAATAGTCTAGCTGCCTGACCGTGGTACTAATAGGATCAAATAGAACACCTGTAATTTTCTTCAGGTAGCTTTATATACTGTAACCAGACAAGCCTGCCTGTCAGTAGGAAGATAACAGGAACGGATCTAGCTGTACACTGTGAGCAGGACGCACTGTACTAAATGTAAATAGTCTAGCTGCCTGACCGTGGTACTAATAGGATCAAATAGAACACCTGTAATTTTCTTCAGGTAGCTTTATATACTGTAACCAGACAAGCCTGCCTGTCAGTAGGAAGATAACAGGAACAGATCTAGCTGTACACTGTGAGCAGGATGCACTGTACTAAATGTAAATAGTCTAGCTGCCTGACCGTGGTACTAATAGGATCAAATAGAACACCTGTAATTTTCTTCAGGTAGCTTTATATACTGTAACCAGACAAGCCTGCCTGTCAGTAGGAAGATAACAGGAACGGATCTAGCTGAACACTGTGAGCAGGACGCACTGTACTAAATGTAAATAGTCTAGCTGCCTGACCGTGGTACTAATAGGATCAAATAGAACACCTGTAATTTTCTTCAGGTAGCTTTATATACTGTAACCAGACAAGCCTGCCGGTCAGTAGGAATTTAACAGGAACGGATCTAGCTGAACACTGTGAGCAGGACGCACTGCACTAAATGTAAATAGCAGGAACGGATCTAGCTGAACACTGTGAGCAGGACGCACTGCACTAAATGTAAATAGTCTAGAAGATAACAGGAACGGATCTAGCTGAACACTGTGAGCAGGACGCACTGCACTAAATGTAAATAGTCTAGAAGATAACAGGAACGGATCTAGCTGAACACTGTGAGCAGGACGCACTGCACTAAATGTAAATAGCAGGAACGGCTCTAGCTGAACACTGTGCGCAGGACGCACTGCACTAAATGTAAATAGCAGGAACGGATCTAGCTGAACACTGTGAGCAGGACGCACTGCACTAAATGTAAATAGCAGGAACGGATCTAGCTGAACACTGTGAGCAGGACGCACTGCACTAAATGTAAATAGCAGGAACGGATCTAGCTGAACACTGTGAGCAGGACGCACTGCACTAAATGTAAATAGCAGGAACGGATCTAGCTGAACACTGTGAGCAGGACGCACTGCACTAAATGTAAATTGCAGGAACGGATCTAGCTGAACACTGTGAGCAGGACGCACTGCACTAAATGTAAATAGTCTAGAAGATAACAGGAACGGATCTAGCTGAACACTGTGAGCAGGACGCACTGCACTAAATGTAAATAGCAGGAACGGATCTAGCTGAACACTGTGAGCAGGACGCACTGCATTAAATGTAAATAGTCTAGATAGAAGATAACAGGAACGGATCTAGCTAAACTGAATACAGTGTATATATATATATGCAACACCTGGGATGCATATATATACACAATACACTGTAAGTGCAGCTAACTGACTGACTGTTCTGCCTAATCTATCTAACTCAAATCAAATGACACTGTCTCTCTCTCTCTCTATCTCTCAGCACACCGGAACACACACTACACAGGGCCGCCGTGCAGGCGGCCTTATATAGTGTGGGGTGTGTACTAAATCCCCTGAGCCATAATTGGCCAAAGCCACCCTGGCTTTGGCCAATTACAGCTCTCTCTACTGACAGCGCTGTGATTGGCCAAGCATGCGGGTCATAGTGCATGCTTGGCCAATCATCAGCCAGCAATGCACTGCGATGCCGCAGTGAATTATGGGCCGTGACGCGCCACACGAATTTAGCGCGAACGGCCCATAACGTTCGCAATTCGGCGAACGATCGAACAGCCGATGTTCGAGTCGAACATGGGTTCGACTCGAACACGAAGCTCATCCCTATTGCTTAATTAAAGCTTATATGAAATTTTTGTGATTGGTTTTAAATTTGCTTTAAAGGACAACACGATGAACAGTGTGGACGTGCAGCAGCCCCAATCAACCAATCAGAAATGATCTCTGCTGATGAGCGCTATGAATGATTGCACTTTGGTATTTCCCTCCTGCACAAGCCTAACACCTTTCTGTGATTGTCACAGTCTGGTTTGTAGGTGCAGACTGTCCATTGACAACCTAACAAACGTTGTTGCCTGG
Source organism: Aquarana catesbeiana (assembly GCF_042186555.1). NCBI lineage: Eukaryota > Metazoa > Chordata > Amphibia > Anura > Ranidae > Aquarana > Aquarana catesbeiana. The sequence continues at coordinate 90,531,446 of NC_133329.1, read as the reverse complement.
ATTGATCAATCGGAGATCTCAGCGGTTCTTCATTGAGGGCTCCTGGAATCAGAAAAGACAAACCACAGTGTGTCACTCTTTGACCTCGAGCGGTTTGCCATCGAAAATGTCATGGTGACGTCATTGTGAGTTTAGTTTGGCGGACAAAGAGAGGTCACGTTTGTTCAGCCTGAAGTTCAATATTTGGAGCTGCCAAAGAATGGATTTTTCAGGTTTTACGCACATAAGATGGTTTTAATGATTAACTCCTTCCCCCCCACCAGATGGACGTGCTATCACTGAAAGCTTAACTGTTGCCTGGACTTGCCAAAGGTGTCTTCATTTATTAAACTGAATCAAAACTTAGTACTGCTAATGCTGTCCATAGAAACCAGCTATAGTCTGCCTTCCAATGCAGGTTACAAAGTGTATCTAAACCCAAAAACATAACACATTGCAGCTTATCAGTCAGAAAAAATTTAGTAACTACATTATTTTTCCTTTTTTTTTCCCAGTCTTTTTTTCCCCCCTTTATTTTTATCTGGTAATCCTACAAATAATACATTTCCTGCCCCAGGGTGGCTACACTCACTGCTCTACTGTATCTGTGGAGATGTAGCAAGGTCCCAGGCCTTCTTCGGTCTACAAAGAACCTCCAGGGCCAGAGATAGCTGACATCGTTCTGTATGTAGTGGGTTGTGAGACATAGTGGGTGCAAAGATGGTGAAAGTCATTGGGCGCCAGGCACTTCTTGGATGTACAGTAAAAGAGGTTTTATTTCTCTTAACAGTCCTTTTTGTATTTTTGGGGGAAGAGAGGGTTAAGGCCAGGACACCCTTAGATAGTTTCAAACTCAATTAGCAGACTCCAAGTCTTCAATAGGAGGACATCCGTGCAGGGACAGGCCTCCAGCAAGAAGCCACATCTGCATGTAGGAATGCTGTCTCCTATGGCAAAAGTCTTTAACAGTTCCTAACACAAAGCATAACAGTTCCTTCAGTTTCACTACAACTTCTCCTTGTGGTTCTTCCATACACTGAGCTCCCGGTCTCTCACTAGACCTTCTGATTCACTGCCACTGAATTCCTTGAGCTCCTCCAATCTTCACAGAGGTATCTTCCTCAAGCGTCACCCCCGCTTGTCTGCTGGGTCCCTAGCTTGGCACTCAAGATACCTCTCAAGCTTCACCCACGTTGACCCACTCGGTCCCTAGCTTGACACTCAAGGCTGCTCTGCAAGCGTCACCTCCACTGGCTGGGTCCCTGGCTTGATTCCCACTGAAGTTTCCCGATTCTTCACCATCCCCGCCTGGTGAGAATGCTGCTCCGGTACTTGCTTCAGTTATTCACTGTGGTCCCTGGTAATAAGACGGATAGTCCCTTCCTGGCGACAGCTTCCCCTCTACCTCCAACCACGAGAGGTTCTCCGGCCGGCAGAACCGTCACTTTTGGTTGGACTGCAAGCCGCAATCCCAACCCTGCGTTGCTCTCTTGCTTCTGGATAGGCCTTCAGAGAGCCTAGTAGCCAGATGTGCCTGGGATAGGCCCAATCTCTGGCCTAGCAGCCCAGGCAATACAACACACGTCCACCCAGACAGCCATCCAGGTGGCACAGAACATAGATCACCTGACTCCACCCGAATATATAGGCTCTCCCAGCAGGCCAAGGGATTGCCCATTGGCTGAAATACCCCACATACCCATAACCTGACCTTGGGTTGCCCTTCTCATATCTAGTACCAACAAGTACCTGGCCACCTAGTGGTAAAAGAGAAAAGTGCAACAAGGCCAAACTTAGGGAGAAATCCATAGATGTCTATCAATCAACCAGGATAACTACTCCTGGCAAGTAAATTTTGTGAGGAGCTCCCTGCCTGAACTACAGGGTGTCACAGAGAGAACCATTGTTGTCATCCTAGCGGGGCAAAATATGTTCATCTGCATTACGGGGTGGGGAGATTAGTAGTGTTGTGTAGCCACATAGCCATGTGCAGGGCTGCATGTCCTCCACGTGTACAGCTTCATAGTGGTGGAGCAACTGTACTCTTCTTTAACCCACACCTGCCCAGCATAGGTTGGTCCCCCAGGCCAAGGTTCCCCAGACTTTCAGTACAGGAGCCACATTGTATATTGCATACATTTTTGTGGACTGAAAAAATCAGTTGTATAAATTAACAACAAAAAAAAATGTAAATGCATGAAAGAAAATTTTACTTTGAGGTTTTTTTTGTAATAAGAATTATATGATTTAGAACAACAGAGAGAAAAATGACAGTTAAATAAAAATAGAATAGAAATTCCAAATAAACTTGAGCCCATCAGAGTCTCCCTTCACATCAGGGTCTCCACCAGAGTCCCACGTACATCAGAGCAGGGCCGGATCTTGTCTGTCTGATATGGAAGTGTAGTAAAAATGTCATTGGGGAAGTGTACAGGGGCAGCAGGGCAGTGTACAGGGGGCAGCAGGGCAGTGTACAGGGGCTCAGCAGAGGAAAGAATAGGGGTCAGCCGGACAATGGGAGGAGGGGCACAACTGAAATCTGGGGGGGGGGGGATGGAAAGTTGGCAGTGTACAGGGGCAGAAGGGCAGTGTACAGTGGGTCAGTAGGGCAGTGTACAAGGGGTCAGCAGAGGAAAGAATAAGAGTTCAGCAGGGCAATGGGGGGGCACAACTGAAATATGGGGGGCAGAGGATGGAAAGTTGGCAGTGTACAGGGGGAAGAAGGGCAGTGTACAGTGGGTCAGTGGGGAAGTGTACAGGGGGTCAACAGGGCAATGTACATGAAGTCAATAGGGCAGTGTACAGGGGGTCAGCAGGGGAAATCATAGGAGGTCAGCAGGACAGTGGGGGGGGGGGGCACAACTGAAATCTGGATCAGCACCCCTAGATTTGGCCTTACATCAGAATCCCCATAAAAGTCCTCTCTTACATAAGAGTCCCTGTCAAAGTCCATCTTACATCAGAGGGCTGAATTAAAGGCACTATGGATATGGGTAACTCACCTGAGCACGATGACAGAGGCATCCCTCAGGAAGGCCCTTAGACTTGCCTAGCCAGCATCAACAGTAGTCTGTCCTATGCTTTCCTCTGGTCTCACAGTATTGGACCCCAACTGCAGCCTCACCAGAACAATTTTGTTTCCAGAAGATGTTCCAAACTTGAGGTTAGGAGAAAGACGAGCTTACAAATTGGAAGACCTAATTATTTTACTGGAACGCAATTGAGTAATATTTACATCCTTTCAATCATCCCAATGGGGAGGGCACATTTCTTAGTGGCAAACAGTAAAACAGCAAAGATAAGACTTGAGCTTAAGAGCAGCCCATACCTTAGGGGTCCACCAAAGTCCTACATCCCATGATGTGAGTATTACAATAAGTCCTACACCTCTTCTTCCTTGTTTTTCCCCAAAGGGCAAGCTCCCAGAAGCTAGATGCTCAAAGACTACACAATTGCTGCTTTGGTCCTTGCATTGTTTCCCATGACCTACTCACACCAGATGGGTTCCCATCTTAAAGTTAGAAGGAAGATGAACCCCCACAATTGAAGACTTTTAATTATTTTACTGGAACACAATTGATTTACACATTTACATCCTTTCAATCATCCCAATGGGGAAGCCACATTCCTTAGTGGCAAACAGTAAAACAGCAGAGATAAGAGTTAGGCTTAAGAGCAGCCTATACTTTAGGGGTCCACTAAAGTCCTACATTCCATGATATGAGTAGTTCTATAAGTCCTACACCTCTTCTTCCTTGCTTTTCCCCAAAGGGAAAGCTCCCAGAAGTTAGATCCCCAAAGATTATATTATTGCTGCCTTGGTCCTTGCATTGCTTCTCAAGACCAACTCACACCAGAGCGGCTCCCACCAGACTAATTTATATAGAGCTCTCTACTCAAGATGCAGGGGCAGGGCTGGCACTTCCGAATTATCTTTGGTACACCCCACTCACTACTCTGGGGACCTCTAGTGGCTACCTAGGCACTTACACTGCCTAATCTCACTATAGGGTTTCCAACTCAACATCTGGTTGCCAATTTGGGGAAGACACTGGGCACCTCCATGCTCTTACCCTACACTAGTTAACCGAAGAACATTTTTTTTCTGTTATTTTGGTCAAGCTCACAGAAAGTGACAAGGACTTGGCATTTCTGGCAAGATCATCTAGTATTTTCTTTACTTGCTGAAAATGTTCTTAACCTGAAAAATGAACACTAATGCAGTCACCACATGTAAAGGCCAGTAAACTGCAACATAATAGATGGTAAGCTCTCAGGAGCAGGGCCCATCTAACCCTCTTGTATTGAATTTACTATCTTCCTTAAATGGCAGTTAGCCTATTGCGTATCAGTTTGCTTGTAGGCAGGTGCAGTCTACTTTCTCCACTGTAGGTAGCGCTCGTTCACAGCGGTGTTGCAGAGGACGTCAAGAGGAACATGGTTACTCTATGGTTTCCTGGGTCACTAGGGAAGCTATCCAGTTGGATGCTGCCATCTGATGTGACTCTGGCAGCCATCTTGGGTCAGGCAGAGCCAATTTCAGACCCTGGCTCCCAGGCTTGGCACGCATTTCGTGTGTGGGTATTGTACGGACAGGTCACCTGTCTGACAGGGACAGTGACTAGTGGCAGGGAAAGGTTCCAGATGAGTAGGGAATAGACAGGGACATACCATCTTTCTGGACATTTCCTCAATTGGGTACGGACCGGCCAGGCCTCATTCCACTTCTCAAGACAGATGCTGTCGGCACGACAAGACCTGCTCTACTACACATTGTTGCTGCATTCTGTGAGTGTTTCCAGGCGGCGCCTTCCCACTGGGCTTGTTGTAAACTGCTGAACCTTTACATTCATACAAGTTCTGTTCTCTGCAACTGGAGTCTGAGTGTTTACTGCTGTTGCACCACGCCACACCTCCCCACATGCTCATCACCTGACAGTATATGGTAAAAGTAAATAAAATATGGTATATGTTTATGATCTAATGACTTTCTTAGATATGAAACCTCCAACTATACACATAATAATATTCGGTAGAAAGATTGACTCAGAATTGATCTGACTGACCCATTAAAGGAGTAGACCATTATTTCCTTCCCTTTAATTTGATGTCTGCCCAATTGGGATTATTTTTGTTCGATTTGTGGATGAAAACTGTGGCAGAATTAAAACAGAACAGGAAGAACCAAATGGAAATTAAGGTTTTTAAAGCTAATTTAATGCTGCCCCCAGAGCCCACTATCTGACATCCTGGAGCATGGATTTGACTGTGTGTCTTTCTTACTGAAGGAATGGTTCTAATTGAGACAATTGGGGAAACATTTAAATCCATTCTTGTTGTGGGAAGACTTTTCTGACCTGAGGTCAGAGAAGGACGCAGGAGAGTCTGAGCTTCTTCATGTGGGAGAGCAGGCATATAGGGCAGGTGGAGGAGCTAAACCAAGATGGGAGGGGTGTTTTTTTCTGTTATTGGGGAATGTTTGACTTGATATGCTTAATTTTATGCTTTAAAAAGGAAGGTTTAAAAGGCTATTCGTGCTAAAAAAAACAGGACTCCCAGCTACCTCTTTAAACTGTATTGAAATGCCAGGGACCATGAATTTAAAGGGTAACTCCAAAAAAAATAGCAAATAAAAAATAATATATATTATAGCATTACAAATGATAAACAAGCCATATTGTAATTTATTGTGGCTAAAAATTACCTTTTCTTTTTAATCTGCAGACACAAAATTCAATGCAATATGGCAATCTGGAAGTGTTCTCTACAACATTGCTTTACAGAATGCCCCTGAAAATGTAATTTCCTGCTTGTGTGGCTCAGAGTCATTTATAATTTGAGAAGTCTACACTAAGATACAAATCACATTTTAGGCACCACCTGCAATATGAAATTTGGTTTGGGTTGGATACACCCCAAGGGTTAAATACTTCTGAAGAGACGTCAACATTGCAGATTATTTAATCAGAGCACTACGTGAATATGATGAACCATACCCTGCAATTTAGAATCAGTCTGCAAAGGACATGGTGAAACAAACAGCTATTTCTTCAGAGCAGAAAAAGGTAGGAATATGCTACAAAGTTTGATTAAAGCCATGCAGTTAGCAAACATCACCCATGGGATTGGATTTTTCTCAACAAAAGTTGAAATACACTTTAAATTGAATTTGATTCTGTGATCCAAAACAAATCACAACCACTGCACAGGTAACATATTATCTGGCTTGGTTAGATGAAATCTTATCACTGAAAGTGAGGTTTGAACGGTCAAAGGTTTGGGCCCTTTACCAGTCTACTCTTCACCCCTCCACCACCAAAAAATTGGTTGGAGTTTTACTTGAGTGGTTGTGCTTTACTGCTCCTTTTATATCAGTGGGAGTCTTTGGGTATTCCCCAACAGTTCTTCCCTGACCCCAGTTCTAATCATGTGACTAATTTTTATCTCATCAATTCTTCAGCAAGAATTCTGAGGGCACTGTGTGACATACAGTTAAAAACTAGATCAGCCTATCGCAAACTATTAAACATGGAGGAACCCTTGAGTCTTTGGATCTAATATTTACAATATCTACAGCTAAGTGCACATTAGCAAGAACAGTAAGTTGAGATATGAGAATAAATGAAAGACTAAGAAATGTGGCACTCTTAAAGTATTTGACACCCAGGACTGCTCTTTATAATACATTCATTTGCTGTAATAATACCGAAACAAAACTAATAACAATAATAAAAAAATAAAAAAAAATAGAAAAAAATTGAAACACAGACACTGAATATTGTAGCGTTCCCTTACAATGGTGGTCTGTGGAAAAACCACTTACAATAAAGTGCTCTCTTTACTGGTGGTCACTGAAAAGCTCTCTTAGAATAGTGTTCACTGGAGAAGGACCCCCTGGTCAAAGGGAAGAACGTTCCTTAAATTGGTGATCAGTTGGAAGAATGCTCCTTACATTGGTGGTCAGTGGGAAGAATGTTCCCCACATTGGAGGTCAGTGGGAAGAATGCTCCTTACATTGGTGATCAGTGGGAAGAATCCCCTTTACATTGGTGGTCAGTAGGAAGAATACTCCCTACATTCGTGCTCAGTGGGAAGAATGATCCTTACATTGGTGGTCAGTGGGAAGAAAGCTCCTTACATTGGAGGTCATTGGGAAGAAGGCTCCTTACATTGGAGGTCAGTGGGAAGAATGCTCCTTACATTTGGCAGTCAGTGGGAAGAATGCTCCTTACATTGGTGCTCAGTGGGAAGAATGCTCCCTACATTGGTGCTCAGTGGGAAGAATGCTCCCTACATTGGTGCTCAGTGGGAAGAATGCCCCTTACATTGGTGCTCAGTGGGAAGAATGCTCCTTACATTGGCAGTCAGTGGGAAGAATGTTCCTTAAATAGGTGCTCAGTGGGAAAAATATTACTTACATTGGAGATCAGTAGGAAGAATGCTCCTTACTTTGGTGGTCAGTGAGAGGAATGCTCCTTACACTGGAGGTCAATAGACATGTGCAGAATGAAAAAATGTGTTGAGTTTCAGATAGATTCATTATATTTCTAATTTTGTTGTGTTTAGGAATTCGTTTGATTTGGTTTCTAAATTAGTTTAGTTTAGTTTTCATTAAATTTTGTTTTGTTTATAAATTTTCAAACAAATTCCAATTTTTTGGAAAGATTTGGATCGGTCAAAAAATGATCGACCAATTTGAATTCCGTGTGAAGAATAGCTTGTTGTTAAAGCGGAGTGCCACACAAAAATGGAACCTCCGCTTTTCGGAACCCTCCCCCCCCGGTGTCACATTTGGCACCTTTCAGGGGGGAGGGGGGTGCAGATACCTGTATAATACAGGTATTTTCACCCACTTCCGGGAATAGACTCCCGCAGGAGTCACGTGTCCCCCCCCCCCGCTGTCTCCTGGGAAACACACAGGTCCCAGGAGATAGCGGGGACCAGTTAGAATGAGCAGCGCGACTCGCGCATGCGCAGTAGGGAACCGGGAAGTGAAGCCGCAACGCTTCACATCCTTATTCCCTTACCGAGGATGGCGGCAGCATCTGCCGAGAGCCGAGCGATTGATCGGCTTTGGCTGCCGACATCGCTGGACCCTGGGACAGGTAAGTGTCCATTTATTAAAAGTCAGCAGCTGCAGTATTTGTAGCTGCTGGCATTTAATATTTTAAGCTGGCCGCCGCATCTTTAACTTTTAGCTGAAATGACAGCTGAAATGTAAACAAAACAATGCAATAGAAAATTGAGGGAAAAAACAGCTTGGGGTCCCCCCAATCTATACCATGCCCTTTGGGTCTGGTCTGGATTTTAAGGGTATCCCCACGTCAAAATGTAAAAAAAAAAAAAAACGGCGTGGGGTTCCCCACAAAAATTCGTACCAGACCCTTATTTAAGCATGCAGCCTGGCAGGTCGGAAAAGGGAGGGGGAGGAAGGAGCGACCCCCCCTCTTCTGAACCATACCAGGCCACATGCCCTCAACATGGGGGGGTGAATAGGGATGAGGGCCTCTTAGCAACAATCCTGGGCTCTGGTTGTGGGGGTCTGCGGGCTGGGGCTTATTGGAATTTGAAAGCCCCCTTTAACAAGGGGGCCCACAGATCCCGCCCCCTCATGTGAATAAGTATGAGGTACATTGTACTCCTACTCATTCACCAAAAAAAGTGTCAAAAACAAATAAAAACAGTACACAGGTTTTTGACAATTCCTTTATTAAAAAAACAAAAAAAAGATGTAGAATCATCGTCAATCACGACGCCCGCTGCACCCAAAAAAAAAACTCCGCCTGCAAGGACGGCTGACCGCCGAATGCCTCCTCCGCCATTTTACAGTCCTTAAATAGGTAAGGGGTGGGGCCACCTGGTAACGTCACCTGGTGGCCCCGCCTAATTTTGACGTTACTGACCGTAGCATGCTGGGTCAGTGACATCACAAGGGGGCGGTTCCACCAGGTGATGTCGCCAGGTAGCTCCGCCCCTTACCTATATTAGAACTGTCAAACGGCGAGCCTGCAGTAGGCGGTTAGCTTTTGTTAATGGTGTTTCGAGTGTTCAAGTGTTTGTTTTTTTGGGGTCTGGCAGTTGTGGCGGTATCATGATTGACGATGGATTTACATCGGGAAACATTGTTTTGTTTTGTTTTTAGTAAGGGGCTTGTCAAAAAGCAACTACTGTTTTTTTCTTTATTTTTGAGACTTTTTTGGTGAATGAGTAGGGGTACCCTCTACTCATTCACATGGGGGGGGGTGGGATCTGGGGGCCCCCTTGTTGGAGGGGGTTTCCACATTTCGATAAACCTCTTACCCGCAGACCCCCACAACCACCGCCCAGGGTTGTCCGGAACAGGCCATTGTCCCCATCAACATGGCAAGAAGGTGCTTTGGGGTGGGGGGCCAGAAGAGCCTGGTATAGATTGGGGGGGACCCCGACGCTGTTTTTTTAAACATTTTTGTATTGCCAGCATTGTTTTGTTTAAATTTCCACTGGCAGTGGGGAAGCAGCTGATGAGTGATCAGTTGTTAAGGACGCGGCGGCTGGCTTCTAATCGTTCTGAAAATTTGGAATTCGTTAGAAAACAAATAAACAAAATTAATTTTAATGAATTTCAACAAAATTTGTTACTATTTCATTCGGAGATTCGGATACATCCGAACCTCCGAATAACCAAAAATTCATCTGAATTTGTGTTCGGACCAAAATAAATTGTGGTGTCTAAATGTCTAGAGGTCAATAAGAACAATCCTCCTTACTTTGGAGGTCAATGGGAAGAATACTCCTTATATTGATGGTTATTGGGAAGAATGCTCCTTACGTTGCTGGTCATTGGGAAGAATGCTCCTTACATGGGTGGTCATTGGGAAGAATGCCCCCCGTAGAGATCGCTAAAAGATCACTGATGTCAATGGCTACTTGAGACGATTTCAGAGAAGCTATCTCCCAAGCACCCCCAACCATACTCTGGAGGAACCCTAGCTGAGATGGGCTATCCTAGATGGTGCTCCAGGTAGCACATAAAAATCAAAAATTATTTTCTGTAAAACCTATAAAAGCTCAAAATATCTGTAAAAACTAAAAATATAGAGCAGTAATCCACAACAGCCAATCAGAATGCACCATTTGTCAGTTTAGATGAGTCACAAAGAAAGATGTTCTAATTGGTTGCTGCAGGTTCCTTCTCTTTGTACACAACATTGTGCTGAATGGACCTGTATTATAAGTAATCCTTTACAATAGCCCATGAGAGCCAAAAGATGCTCCTGTCCTATTCGGCACCAGGATACATGTTCTTCTTCCCAGCACAGCTGTAATCTCAGAATCACAATGCACACTGTGAATTTACCTAATGAAAGAAAATGAGGAGCCACGGTTCAACTGTTTAATAATCTTGCATTTTATCACTTTATTTTCAGCTCTCAAAAAATCCCATTAGTTGCACTCTGAGAATAATGCTTTCTGATCTGTTAAATATTTATCACCTTATAAAACAGTAAAGAACAGAAAAGAAGAACATTTCATGGCACAATAAAGCCTTCATAGGACAGAAGGCTTTACTGTGCTGCGCACTGATTCGGTTGGAGGCCTTTTTGATTGCTTTCGTCCAAGGGTCTCCAAACTTTTCACTACAAGGGCCACATCTTATATTTTACAAATATTCATGGGCCGAAAAAAACATCAGTGTGCATTAAGTATACAGCACTGACCGTAGCTGCGGGCCAGATAAAATCATGTAGCAGGTCGGATGTGGCCTGAGGGCTATAGTTTGGAGACCCCAACTTTAGTCCCTTATCACCATAACCTGTATTGCCTGACTGTCCTTTTGGGTCCCACTATGTAGAAGCCATTGTTTCCCTGCACTGATGATGGCCTACCCTGAAGTCTAGGAGGAGGATGTGTGGCCATTAGGGTCCTTCCCTGCTTTGGGGAGTCTCTCTTTAGGAGTGTCCCCACCTAGGACTCGTTGGTCAACTTCGACTAATCATGAGATGAGGGGTCCACAAGGGCTTTTGACTAGGTGGAACTGAGTGTGCCCTAAACCTCTCATGAATCCTATGCCCTAGGGTGTCAGAGAAAGGTTCTTCCTCTTTGGGAGGGGCCAAAAAGCCTGGAAAATCTGTATTCAGGTCTTCCCCGAAGTCTAGGAGAAGGATGTGTGGCCATTAGGTTCCTAACTCCTCTGCCTTGGGGGGGTCTCTCTTAAGTTGAGTCCCCATCTAGGACTGCATTGGTCAGCTTCAACTGATTATGAGATGAGGGGCCCGCCAGGTCTTTTGGCTAGGTGGAACTGAGTGTGCCTTAACCCTGTAACAAATCTTATGCCATAGGAGCTCTGGGAAGGGTTCTTCCTCTTTGGGAGGGGCCAAAAGCTGTATTACGGTCTACCTAGCCCTGTAACGAACCTTACGCTGTAGGGGGTCAGGGAAGGGTTCTTACTCTTCGGGAGGGGCCAAAAGCCTGAAAAAGCTGTATTGGGGTCTATCCTGATGTCTAGGGGGAGGATGTGTGACCATTAGGTTCCTAACTCCCCTGCCTTGGGGGCTAGTCAACTAATTGACCAATACCTCCACTCCCATGTTATATCGCTTCCCTAATATGTCCAGGACACACCAGATCTTTTACAATATCTGGAAAATATTCAGGTCCCAGCGGATACTATTTTAGTAGCTATTGACATCGAAGCCCTGTACAGCAGTATTCCAAACTCTTTGGGTCTGTCTGTGATACAGGACCTTTTGGGGGAGAGAACTCAGGACTACTGGTCCTTTAGTAAATGTATCCTCTCTATTTTAGAGCACATTTTTACAGGCAATGTCTTTACCTTTAACGATTCGCACTACCTCCAGGTGCAGGGGGTTGCGATGGGGACTTTGTGTGCCCCATCATATGCCAACCTGTACCTGGGAGGGTGGGAACGTAAGCTCTTTTCTGACGACAGGTACGCCAAATATCGGGATTCCATCCTGATGTGGAATAGGTATATAGATGACGTTTTGATGTTATGGACCGGTTCTACCACTGATCTAGTTAAATTCATGCATGACTTAGATCAGAATGCATTCAATTTAAAATTTACCATGCATCAAAGTAAGAAATCCATTCCCTTCCTGGATATTGCAGTTGTGATTGAAGGTAATGGGAATATCAACACAGCAGGGAACACCCTCTTACATGCTAGTAGCTTCCATCCAACTCCTCTTATTAAAAGTATCCCTTACGGACAATATCTAACCCTATTTAAGCAGGAAGTGGACGCATTACAAATTAGATTGTCCGATAGGGGATACTCAAAGACAGCGCTTAAAAAAGCGTATAAAAGAGCATTTAGGAAGCCTAGGCAGGAAGCTCTAATTAACCACTTCAGCCCCGGAAGGTTTTACCCCCTTCCTGACCAGAGCACTTTTTACAATTCGGCACTGCGTCGCTTTAACTGCTAATTGCGCGGTCATGCAATGCTGTACCCAAACGAAATTTGCGTCCTTTTCTTCCCACAAATAGAGCTTTCTTTTGATGGTATTTGATCACCTCTGCCGTTTTTATTTTTTGCGCTATAAACGGAAAAAGACCGAAAATTTTGAAAAAAAATGATATTTTCTACTTTTTGTTATAAAAAAAATCCAATAAACTCAATTTTAGTCATACATTTAGGCTAAAATGTATTCGGCCACATGTCTTTGGTAAAAAAAAATGTCAATAAGCGTATATTTATTGGTTTGCGCAAAAGTTATAGCGTCTACAAACTAGGGTACATTTTCTGGAATTTACACAGCTTTTATTTTATGACTGCCTATGTCATTTCATGAGGTGCTAAAATGGCAGGGCAGTACAAAACCCCCCCAAATGACCCCATTTTGGAAAGTAGACACCCCAAGGAAATTGCTGAGAGGCATGTTGAACCCATTGAATATTTATTTTTTTTGTCCCAAGTGATTGAATAATGACAAAAAAAAAAAAAAAATTACAAAAAGTTGTCACTAAATGATATATTGCTCACACAGGCCATGCGCATATGTGGAATTGCACCCCAAAATACATTTAGCTGCTTCTCCTGAGTACGGGGATACCACATGTGTGGGACTTTTTGGGAGCCTAGCCGCGTACGGGGCCCCGAAAACCAAGCACCGCCTTCAGGATTTCAAAGGGCATAAATTTTTGATTTCACTCCTCACTACCTATCACAGTTTTGAAGGCCATAAAATGCCAAGATGGCACAAAACCCCCCCAAATGACCCCATTTTGGAAAGTAGACACCCCAAGCTATTTGCTGAGAGGCATGTTGAGTCCATGGAATATTTTATATTTTGACACAAGTTGCGGGGAAAGTGACAATTTTTTTTTTTTTTTTTTGCACAAAGTTGTCACAAAATGATATATTGCTCAAACATGCCATGGGCATATGTGGAATTACACCCCAAAATATATTCTGCTGCTTTTCCTGAGTACGGGGATACCACATGTGTGGGACTTTTTGGGAGCCTAGCCGCGTACGGAGCCCCGAAAACCAAGCACCGCCTTCAGGATTTCTAAGGGCATAAATTTTTGATTTCACTCCTCACTACCTATCACAGTTTTGAAGGCCATAAAATGCCAAGATGGCACAAAACCCCCCCAAATGACCCCATTTTGGAAAGTAGACACCCCAAGCTATTTGCTGAGAGGCATGTTGAGTCCATGGAATATTTTATTTTTTGACACAAGTTGCAGGAAAGTGACAATTTTTTTTTTTTTTGCACAAAGTTGTCACTAAATGATATATTGCTCACACAGGCCATGGGCATATGTGGAATTGCACCCCAAAATACATTCTGCTGATTCTCCTGAGTACGGGGATACCACATGTGTGGGACTTTTTGGTAGCCTAGCCGCGTACGGGGCCCCGAAAACCCAGCACCGCCTTCAGGATTTCTAAGGGCGTAAAGTTGTGATTTCACTCCTCACTACCTATCACATTTTTGAAGGCCATAAAATGCCCAGATGGCACAAAACCCCCCCAAATGACCCCATTTTGGAAAGTAGGCACCCCAAGCTATTTGCTGAGAGGCATGTTGAGTCCATGGAGTATTGTATTTTTTGACACAAGTTGCGGGAAAGTGACAATTTTTTTTTTTTTTTTTTGCACAAAGTTGTCACTAAATGATATATTGCTCAAACATGCCATGGGCATATGTGGAATTACACCCCAAAATACATTCTGCTGCTTCTCCTGAGTACGGGGATACCACATGAGTGGCACTTTTTGGGTGCCTAGCTTCATACGGGGCCCCAAAATCCAATCACCGCCTTCAGGATTTCTAAGAGCGTTAATTTTTGATTTCACTCCTCACTACCCATCACAGTTTTGAAGGCCATAAAATGCCAAGATAGCACAAAACCCCCCAAAATGACCCCATTTTGGAAAGTAGACACCCCAAGCTATTTGCTGAGAGGCATGGTGAGTGTTTTGTAGCTCTCATTTGTTTTTGAAAATGAAGAAAGACAAGAAAAACATATTTTTTTTTTCTTTTTTTCAAATTTCAAAAGTTTGTGACAAAAAGTGAGGTCTGCAAAATACTCACTATACCTCTCAGCAAATAGCTTGGGGTGTCTACTTTCCAAAATGGGGTCATTTGGGGGGGTTTGTGCCATCTGGGCATTCCATGGCCTCCGAAACTGTGATAGGCAGTAAAGAGTGAAATCAAAAATTTACGCCCTTAGAAAGCCTGAAGGCGGTGCTTGGTTTTCGGGGTCCCGTACGCGGCTAGGCTCCCAAAAAGTCTCACACATTTGGTATCCCCGTACTCAGGAGAAGCAACAGAATGCATTTTGGGGTGTAATTTCACATATTCCCATGCCATGTTTGAGCAATATATCATTTAGTGACAACTTTGTGCAAAAAAAAAAAAAAAAAAAATTGTCTTTTTCCCGCAACTTGTGTCACAATATAAAATATTCCATGGACTCGACATGCCTCTCAGCAAATAGCTTGGGGTGTCTACTTTCCAAAATGGGGTCATTTGGGGGGGTTTTGAACTGTCCTGGCATTTTATGCACAACATTTAGAAGCTTATGTCACACATCACCCACTCTTCTAACCACTTGAAGACAAAGGCCTTTCTGACACTTTTTGTTTACATGAAAAAATTATTTTTTTTTGCAAGAAAATTACTTTGAACCCCCAAACATTATATATTTTTTTAAAGCAAATGCCCTACAGATTAAAATGGTGGGTGTTTCATTTTTTTTTTTTCACACAGTATTTGCGCAGCGATTTTTCAAACGCATTTTTTGGGGAAAAAACACACTTTTTAAAATTTTAATGCACTAAAACACACTATATTGCCCAAATGTTTGATGAAA
Source organism: Aquarana catesbeiana (assembly GCF_042186555.1). Lineage (NCBI taxonomy): Eukaryota > Metazoa > Chordata > Amphibia > Anura > Ranidae > Aquarana > Aquarana catesbeiana. The sequence continues at coordinate 90,516,140 of NC_133329.1, read as the reverse complement.
TAAAAAAGATGATCGTAGGCCGAGTACATGGATACCAAACATGACATGCTTTAAAATTGCGCACAAACGTGCAGTGGCGACAAACTAAATACATTTTTAAAAGCCTTTAAAAGCCTTTACAGGTTACCACTTTAGATTTACAGAGGAGGTCTACTGCTAAAATTACTGCCCTCGATCTGACCTTCGCGGTGATACCTCACATGCATGGGGCAATTGCTGTTTACATTTGACGGCAGACCGACGCTTGCGTTCGCCTTTGCGCGAGAGCAGGGGGGGACAGGGGTGCTTTTTTTTTTTTTTTTTTTTCTTTATTAATTTTTTAATTTTTTTTCTTATTTTTAAACTGTTCCTTTCATTTTTATTTTTTTTTTATCATTTTTATTGTTACCTCAGGGAATGTAAATATCCCCTATGATAGCAATAGGTAGTGACAGGTACTCTTTTTTGAAAAAATTGGGGTCTATTAGACCCTAGATCTCTCCTCTGCCCTCAAAGCATCTGACCACACCAAGATCGGTGTGATAAAATGCTTTCCCAATTTCCCAATGGCGCTGTTTACATCCGGCGAAATCTAAGTCATGAAATGCTCGTAGCTTCCGGTTTCTTAGGCCATAGAGATGATTGGAGCCATTCTGGTCTCTGATCAGCTCTATGGTCAGCTGGCCGAATCACCGGCTGCATTCTCAGGTTCCCTGTTGGGCCAGGAGAGCCAGAGAAAAACATGGAAGACGGTGGGGGGGGGGGAATCCCTCCCACTGTTTGTAAAAGCAGTCTAGAGGCTAATTAGCCGCTGGGATTGCTTTTACATGAAAGCCGACCGCTGGCTGAAAAGAATGATACCAAGATGATACCTAAACCTGCAGGCATCATTCTGGTATAACCACTCAAAGTCCAGCAACATACCAGTACGTTGCTGGTCCTTGTATTGTAAACTTTTTTTTCATGCAGCCTGTGGGCTGAACGAAAAAAAGATATTGATCGGTGGGTATGCCCACCATTAGAATACCTCCCTTCATCCGCCCACTTCTAATGATGGGCATACATGCACCATTTATATATGCCGAAGCATGGGGGCATCCTCCCGCAAAAGGCAGGAGCAAATTGCTCCTCCACCCACTGCTGCCCCCACGCTTCGGCATATATGCTGAAGTATGTAACTGTGGTGGTGAAATCACCTCCGACAGCGCTGGAGTCACGGCTTTATATATCGTGGGAGCAAAAGCTGTTGCTGTCAAGATAAATAAATCCGCGCTGCAACTGAATGGCGTACCTGCTAAGCAAATGATGGTTAACAAAAAAACAAAGTAACATTACAGTATAACAGTAATACTTACCATACCTGCAAAGCAAATACAAAAAAAAACATAGTAAAAAATAAAACATTTAACGCAACCTGTGCCTACCTAAAATATATATATGCCGAAGCATGGGGGCATCCTCCCGCAAAAGGCAGGAGCAAATTGCTCCTCCACCCACTGCTGCCCCCACGCTTCGGCATATATGCTGAAGTATGTAACTGTGGTGGTGAAATCACCTCCGACAGCGCTGGAGTCATGGCTTTATATATCGTGGGAGCAAACGCTGTTGCTGTCAAGATAAATACATCTGCTCTGCAGCTGAATGGCGTACCTGAAAACAAAGTGGTTAGCAATAAAAAAACAAAGTATAAAAAGATTGCATACCTATAAAGCAAACATGATAAAAACATAACAATAAAACATTGCAGTATAGAATGCAGAACAATAGAGAGAGAATAGAGAGAGAGAGAACAATAAAACGACAACTATTTTTGGTTTTTTTATTTTATATTTTTTTTGTATTTTTATTTTTTTATTTTTTTTTTTTTTTAACACTTTTTTTAGTAACTTTAACTTTTAACTGTAACAGGTTTGGGTCTCTCAAAATGCGATGGCATCTTGGGAGACCCTGTGTTAGTGTGCCTAGTCTGTGCCGTGCTGAACCCTACGCTAATACTCCACTAGTGTATGGTAGCGTTCAAAACATTCACCAATGCATAGACCAGGATTGTCAGGACAGGAGGGACAACAATACCGGGTGTCACGCCTAAATCCGCGCTTGCTGCAGACACGACATCTTTTTTGGGGGGCTCGTTGGGTAGGGGTACTCTGGAGGACATAAGGAAAATGCCTCCCATGCAGCCGGCTTACTGCATTTGGATTGGGAAGGTGAGGTGGAGCACCATCTGGAAACAGAAGGGCTCTGACGATCTCTTCCTGGAATTTAAGGAAGGATCCAGTCCGTCCTGAAGCTCTGTATAGCACATGAGCATGCAGCAAAGCCAATTGAAATAAATAAACAGACACTTTTTTGTACCAGCGTCTGGCCTTACGGGCAACTAGGTACGGCGCCAACAACTGGTCGTTGAGGTCCACCCCTCCCATATTAAGGTTGTATTCGTGGACACAGAGGGGTTTCTCCACAACACCAGTCGCCGTAGTAATTTGGGTCGTCGTGTCTGCATGAAGGGAGGTAAGAACGAAAACATTCTTATTGTCCCTCCACTTCATAGCGAGCAAATTATTATACTGCAAGCAGGCTCTCTCCCCCAGCCTAAGACGGGACTCTACAAGCCGCTGGGGAAAGCCCCGGCGATTAGGTCGCACGGTGCCACATGCTCCAATCTGATGATCAAACAAGTGACTAAAAAGTGGCACGCTCGTATAATAATTGTCCACGTACAAGTGGTACCCCTTTCCGAATAAGGGTGACACCAAGTCCCACACTATCTTGCCAGCGCTTCCTATGTAGTCAGGGCAGTTTATCGGCTCTACGTGACTATCTTTGCCCTCGTAAACCATAAATCTACATGTATAGCCTGTGGCCCTGTCACAGAGCTTATACATCTTGACCCCGTATCTGGCACGCTTGCTGGGAAGGTACTGTTTGAAGGACAAGCGGCCAGAAAACTTAATCAGGGACTCATCAACGCAGACAACTTGATGGGGGGTAAACAAGTCTGCAAAACGTTGGTTGAAGTGGTTTACGAGGGGCCGAATTTTGTAGAGCCGATCGTATGCAGGGTCTCCACGAGGACGACAGAGTTCATTGTCGTTGAAGTGCATGAACCGCAAAATCTGCTCGTATCGTGCCCTGGTCATGGAGGCAGAGAACACGGGCATATGGTGAATTGGGTCAGTGGACCAATATGACCGCAACTCACTCTTTTTGGTTATGCCCATGAGGAGGGAAAGGCCCAGAAAGATCTTAAATTCGGAGACCGTAATTGGTCTCCAATCTCTGGCAAGGGTGGACTGGGGAATAGTGGCGATGTGTTGACCAGCGTACAAATTGCTTTGGTCCACAATAGATCTATAGAGATCTTCGGTGAAAAACAGCGAATAAAAATCCAGTGGCGTAAAGTCAACTGTTTCCACCTGAATTCCGGGTTGGCCAGTGAAAGGGGGAAGTACGGGTGCTGCAGAAGTGATGGGTTCCCAATTCGGATTGGCGAATGCAGCAGGAAGGGCACTATGGGCACGACGGGCCTGTGTTCGTCTTCTTCTTGGTGGCAGCGGGACACTACTTGTGCTTGCCACCTCGCCAGCTTGAACTGCACTTATGGGACTCGCCACATCACCACGTGATACTGCAGTGCTGGATGTATGACCAGGGTGTACTAGGCCGCTGGTGCTTGCCAGTTCACCAGAAGGAGTAGCGGCGCTAGTACTTCTCTGCTCCATACGAGAGCCCTGCGGTTCTTGCACTTCAAGGACAGAAGAAGTTCGGGGTCTGGTACGCCTGACCCTAGCAGGGACCACAACTCCGTCGTCAGAGCTATCTGTCATGGAGCCGCTGTCCTCTACAGGTTCGTATTCTGAGCCTGAACTTGACAGATGAGTGACTTCCTCTTCACTATCTGTCATACTCAGAAATGTGTAGGCCTCTTCACTAGTGTACCTTCGATTTGCCATTTTGGCCTCTAAATTTAGGGGTACACTAGTGAGACTCACAGGCAAAAAAGCTCCTGACTGTTAGCGATTGATTGAAAACGCTACCAAAAAACTGTTAGCGATCGCAGGGATCAGGCCTGACTCTGCGAACGCTGCAGTTATGTGTGCTTAGTGTTTTGTAAGTGTCAGTTATCGATCGATACTGCACTTGGGTGGGCTGGGCTGGGCTGGGCCGAGGGGCAAAACGCAGGTGCTAGCAGGTATCTGGGCTGATCCCGCTAACACTGTGTTTCAGGGAACCCTAAACTGCTGGGGAGTATAGATCTGATCGGATCAGATATCGATCCGTTCAGATACTATAGCACTAAGGGAGGTGTATGCTGCGTGCGTGGGTTTTAGCGGTACTGGCGCTAACCTGACGCTGCCTTGGGCGACGCAGACCTCATCTGACCCTAAAAACGTAACTTATATCACCGCCGGGCAATTAGGGGGTTAAACCTTTATAAGGTAATAAACGGCGGGTGCCCTAAAACTATAATTAACTATAATAAACTGTAATAAACTACAAAAAACAAACTAGCTAACCAGCGTCACCCGTAACACTTATACGGTGATCGCTGGTGAAAGGGTTAACTAGGGGGCAATCAAGGGGTTAAAACCTTTAGCAGGTAGTATATGGGGGTCCCTGTCGCTATAAAACACTGACAGTGAACCTATATACTTACCTCCCTAACTAGCGTCACCTGTGTCACTAATACAGCGATCAGAAAAACGATCGCCTATCGACACTGGCGACGGGGGGTAATCAAGGGGTTAACTTTTATTAGGGGGGGTTAGGGGGGTACCCTGGACCTAAGGGGGGGTACCCTAGACCTAAAGGGGGCTAACCTAACTGCCCTAACACTTGTAACTGACACAAACTGACACCAATGCAAAAAAAAAAAACTGCTATTGGTGTCAGAGTGACAGGGGGTACAGGGGGGTGATCGGGGGGTGACTGGGGGGTGAAAAGTGTGCCTGCGTGTTCTACTGTAAGTGTAGTGTTGGTGCACTTACTTGGATGTCTTCTCTCCTCTGCGCCGGGACGAAAAGACCGGCTCGAGGAGGGATGACATCACTTCCTTTCCCTCCGTTTACATTACAGAGGGAAAGGAAGCGTTTTCATTCGCCGGGAGCGATCGGGAGGGGGTGGCCATCAATGGATGGCCTCCCCCTGACCTTTCATCGCCCGCAAACGAGAGCCGACCGCCTATAGCACCGGGGGGGGGGTCCGATCGGACCCCCCACCCGCGGGAGGCAGATCATGTATGGGTACGTGATTTTGCCTGCCCGTGCCATTCTGCCGCCGTATATGTGCGTTAGGCGGTCGGCAAGTGGTTAAGAGACCCCTACAAAGTGAGGTAGACACTACCAGGATAATTATTACTTATAATCGCCAACACTCATGTATACGTGAAATACTTAAGAAACATTGGTACCTTATTACCAACGATCCCATTCTCTGTAAATATACAGGTTCTAAACCTAATATCACTTTTAGGAGGGCAAGATCACTCAGGGACAGATTGACACAAAGCCATTTCTCCGAAACAGCTAGCGAGGATACCACCTCGAAAGGAACTTGGCAATGTGACTCATGCTCGTTTTGCCCATGGATATATGAAAACCATGCAATGTATCTGCCAAATGGCAGATTACACTCTGCTGTGCACCATGTCAACTGTCAGACGGAGGGCGTGGTGTACATTATGTTCTATAAATGTGGTGGCTTCTATGTGGGCAAAACCAAACAAGCCTTTTGGCATCGCATTAAGGACCGTATATTATTATTATTATTATTATTATTATTATTATACAGGATTTATATAGCACCAACAGTTTACGTAGCGCTTTACAACTTGAGGGTAGACAGTACAAATACAATACACTTTGATACAGTAGGAATCAGAGGGCCCTGCTCCTTAGAGCTTACAATCTAAGAGGGAAGGTCAAGAGATACAAGAGGTAATAACTGTGGGTGATGTGCTGATTGAGAAGATAAATGTACAGTTGTTAGGTGGGGGCCAGATAAGCTTCTCTGAAGAGATGAGTTTTCAGGGATCGTTTGAAAGTGGATAAAGTAGGAGAAAATCGGACGGATTGGCGTAGAGCATTCCAGAGGATGGGGGAGGCTCTGGAGAAGTCCTGAAGGCGAGCATGGGATGAGGTGACAAGGGAGTTTGAGAGCAGGAGGTCTTGGGAGGAGCGAAGAGAATGATTAGGTTGGTATTTTGTGACTAGGTCAGAGATATAGCTGGGGGCCAGGTTGTGGATGGCTTTGTAAGTTTTAGTTAGTATCTTGAATTTAATTCTGTGACTGAGTGGCAGCCAATGGAGGGATTGGCAGAGGGGTGTAGCAGACGCTGAGTGGTTTGTGAGGTGGATGAGCCTGGCAGCAGCGTTCATGATGGACAGAAATGGGGATAGCCTATTTAGAGGTAAACCAATGAGGAGGGAGTTGCAGTAGTCGAGGCGGGAGATGACCAGGGAGTGGATTAGAAGCTTTGTGGTGACATTGGTTAGGAAGGGGCGTATCTTGGAGATGTTGCGGAGATTGAGGCGGCAAGTTTTGGATAGTGATAGAATGTGGGGTAGAAAGGTTAGTTCAGAGTCCAGGATTACACCTAGGACCTTGGCATGGGGAGATGGGTTGATAGTTGAGCCGTTGATATTGACAGGGAAATCAGGGGAAGTGGCACCTGAGGGAGGAAATATCATGAGCTCGGTTTTGGATAGGTTGAGTTTGAGGAAGTGATGTGACATCCAGGCTGATATGTCTGCTAGTAAGTTGGTAATGCGTGAGGAGACAGATGGAGAGAGCTGGGGGGTGGAGAGATAGATTTGGATGTCATCAGCGTAGAGATGATATTTAAAGCTGTGGGAGGCAATCAACTGACCCAAGGAGGTGGTGTAGATTGAGAAAAGGAAAGGTCCAAGAACAGAACCTTGGGGGACCCCAACGGAGAAAGGAAGAGGAGAGGAGGAAGTAGAGTTGTAAGTGACACTGAAGGAGCGGTGGGATAGGTAGGATGAGAACCAGTACAGTCACGGAGACCAAAGGAGTGGAGTTTTTTGAGGAGGAGGGGGTGGTCCACTGTGTCAAAGGCAGCAGAGAGATCCAGGAGAAGTAGTACAGCATAGTGTCCATTGGCTTTAGCCATTAGTAGGTCATTTGAGAGTTTAAGGAGAGCAGTTTCCATGGAGTGTTGAGGGCGAAAACCGGACTGAAGGGGATCAAGAAGTTTATTCATGGTCAGATGGTCGCTTAGTCGGTTGTAGACCAGTCTTTCAAGAAGTTTGGAGGAGAAGGAGAGTAAGGAGATGGGAGGTAAGTTGTTGAGATTGGTGGGGTCCAGTGAGGGCTTTTTAAGTATGGGGGTGACTAGCGCATGTTTTAGAGAGTTTGGGAAGATGCCACAAGAGAGGGAGAGGTTGAAAATGTGAGTTAGAGAGTGTAGAATCGAGTCAGAGCGTGAGCGTAGCATTTGCGAGGGAACAGGATCCAGGGGGCAGGTGGTTAGATGAGTGTTAGATAAAAGTTTAGCAACCTCAGTAATAGTAGCAGGGTTGAATGAGGGAAGTAATGATTGTATCTGTGGATATGGGGTGTTGCATGGGGGAGGTTTTTGCGCATTGGTGATCTCCTCATGAATTGTATCAATCTTAGTTTTGAAGTTATTGGCAATCTCCTGAGCAGTAAATGAGTTGGTGGGTGGAGGCAGTGGAGGACAGAGTAGAGTGTTGAAGGTAGAGAAGAGTTGACGTGGACTGGATGAGAAGGTGTTAATGAGTGTGATAAAGTAGGTCTGTTTGGCAGTGTGAAGGCAGGAGTAGTATTTTAGGAGGGCAGATTTATATTGTGTGAAGTCTATATATTGTGTGAAGTCTATATATAATGTAGTATATACTACATTAACAGTAATCAACTGCTTACACCAATATGACGACATGTACAGTAAATCAAATGCATGCTGGTGATAGCAGTGTAGTAAAATTTGCAGCATTAGAACACATTCCAACAAACTCTCAAGGTGGTAATCACGATAAAAAAATCCTACAAAGAGAAATGAGATGGCTCCATACCTTGGATGCCACTACTGCTCCTGGCCTTAATGATGCTATTAGTTATAAATCTTTTCTGTAAACTTTATTTTTGCTGTTTTTTTGGTTGGTTGTTTTGTTTGTTTGTTTGTCTGTCTAAACTGTTATTTAGCTTGCTTGTTGGGGGGGTGGTTTCCTTTTACAAAATTAATTTTGCACTTTTTCCCTTGGCTGCTGTGTAGGGTACAAGATATGGGTGTTTGTAGATGCTGCGTCACACTCTCATGTTGATGGGTTTTGGATCTGGGGTTCTGCGTCATGTGGTTGCACCGCTATGGACTGATTGTATGCGTGGTGTTCATGCAATATATTATTGCGCTGTCTGCCGCATATTATTTACCATGGATGGCTCCTCTTGTCTGTCCATCCATTTGGTGGCTGTGTTTTGATGAGGGTTATGTTTGCGTGGTTGTGTGTTGGTGCGTTGTCTTGCAGGCCTTGTCACTTCCTGTTGATATCTGCTCAATTACTTGAGAAGCATTCGTGGTCACATGATCTCACTCACATGACCATGATCACATGGCATTGTTACACGTCATGTGATCAAGATACCTTTTGGTGCCGTATTTGTGCCGCCATGCTCCCACCCCTGTTATTATCTCAATGCCCCATTAGAAGATATATGGTCAGATATTGTTATCTGCCCAATCATTTAAGAAGCAGTTTGCAATCACATGACTATGATCACATGGCATTGTTATATGTCATGTGACTGGTTACTCTCTGGTACCATATTTTCTCCATTACGCTCCCTCCTTTGTTACTTCCATACCCTCCATATGAGTATGTATATGGTCACATGACTCTGATCATGTGACCCGTGATCAGGTGACGCTATTATACGTCACATGATTTGGCCATTTTGGCACCATTTTTGTGCCGCCATGCCCCCTTTCCCTCCTTCTGTCACTTCCATCCTTCTATATAAGACTATATATGGACTTTGAGTGCCATACACAGCAAGGAAAGCCGTACATAGGGGTGTAGTGCAGAAGGGTAAGCCGTAATGTTTGTTTAGCCACTTTAACAAATCACTATGTGACATCTTTTTTTGAAACTGGATATTTACTCCATCTATACAACTGCTTCTATTATAGGGGTACATTTTCCCCTGCTTTTGCGGCAACACTGGTCCGAGCCCTAATAAAAGGTCTCCCCCCTATGGGATAAGTATTTACATATTTAGGTGGGTTCTTACGTTTTTTTATTTGTTTTTTCTTGTCAGCTATGCATTTAGGTGTTTATACATATATACTAATAGGTTGTTATGCCCCCCTTCTTAGATATACTATCGGTTTCTATACTTAAAGTGATTGAGCACTCCATTTAAATAGTGGTCCTGTACCCATGGGCCATTTCTCGGTACTGTTGGTAAGTACCATTCATACATATTTTGTGTATCTCTTGTGTATTCTATTCCAATATATATAATCTGCTTAGGGTTAACACTTAATTATAGACTTTGTCTACTCTTAGATACTGTGTTGAATACATTTATAGCAGGAATTTGTGACTACTTACCACTGTGTGAGACCTATATTCTAATATACTTCCACATAACTGTTACATACCAGGTGAGAGCTACTCTAGTACAAACCAATTTTTTGATCTGGGGATTTTTTCATAGTGGCACCCGTGTTTATAATGCATATGTCTCTGTTTTATCTAGTGATACATATCATAGACCACAGGATATGCGTGTATCTACACACACATATGAAAATCTGAAGTTTTTTTCGGTTGTCTGTTAGTTATGTGAGGTTCCCCCATACCCTGAGCCACAAGTTTACCAGGCAAGCATACATGTTGTTATGTCTATATGTATTTGGTCTTTTTGTTTATTTACTTCTTCTGGAGAAATGAAACAGTCACACCTATACTTATACAGATATATACTATACTAAATAGTTACACATGCACTCTTTTGTTTTTAAATATACCAGCACCTACCCAGTCTTTGTCCTGAGGAAGCTAATATCTCAGTGAAACGCATCGACAAGCACGTTTTTGGAGGCATTACTGGATCAGAAATTTTTCTCCTATTTTGATACTTTATGACATCAATTTCTGTACCTTAGATTCAGCCCTCTGTAACTGCACCATTGGGTAACTGGTAACTGTGTCCATAGAGGGTGTTGTTTATATGTTGGTTGTATGTTTCTGTAATTTTAATGATGCTGTAAAAAACGTATACTTTTTTATTGATTCTCCCTCTCATTGTGTGCCCACAAAGTCCGCCAATTTTTTTACTTGGTCAATAATTGTATATATATTTTGGATGTTGACATGGTGAGGGTCCTCCCCACCTAAGAAAAAGAGGACATGGTGCCAAATGGTACGGTCTGACCTCTCCAGTCTTTAATATACAGACCAAGTGAGTAGATTAAATAAGTAAAGTTTATTACAAAATATTAATCAAAATATTTGACATCATAAAATGCATCAGTACAAAAATAATAATATACCCAAATACATGCGACTGTATGTAAAGCAAGCTGCCCCTACAGAGTGAGTGGGCTAGCAAAATTGCATACTGGCGGATACACCTGACATGTTTCGGACCTAAACTGGTCCTTCTTCTGGGGTTTTTATGCCATGTGGTTCATAGGAATTCTAGAATGTAAACATATACATTAGTAAGACATGTGTAGCTTTAACAAGTAAGTATGCATGACTGTAATTTCACAGATGCTTAGTATCAACATTCAGCCTATACTTACAAAAAATGCACAAGCAAGTGGGATGGTCAGCCAAAGACGTGATGGTTAGTCGCCAGCAAGCCACACAGAACAGCCAGATGGGCCCAGGGTGGAATAGGGGGATGCGGACACTAAGTAGGAAAGGCAGCAAGTGTCTTAACTGCAAGGACTCCTAGGCATTGGAATGGGAGTTCCTGCCTGTTGACCAGAAATCAAATGGGTTGTGAAGATGAAGGCATGATATTATGGTGTAGACTGTGTGTATAAGAGTAACGGAGGTATTAATGACAGTATGTCCATGGGAATGAAGTTTACATTATAGAATTCCTATAACCCAAATGGCATAAAAACCTCTGAAGAAGGACCAGTTTATGTTTGAAACATGTCAGGTGTATCCGCCAGTATGCAATTTTGCTAGCCCACTCACTTTCTAGAGGCAGCTTGCTTTACATACAGACGCATGTATTTGGGTATATTATTATTTTTGTACTGATGCATTTTATGATGTCAAATATTTTATCTCAGCAGGTTCGTTGACAGCCAACTTCAACCCCTTGTAGAGGAGCTTCCATCATACACAAGGGATACCATCCATCTGATGCAGATGTTGAATGGCCTACATGTTGAGGGCCACATCACCCTGGTGGCGTGACAGGGGCCTCTCAGGTATACAACATGTACTTTGTCGACAAAGTCACTTGGATCCACAACTTGCCAAATTTATTTTGGCCTCCCTTGATTTTGTGTTTCGACACAATTACTTTTCTTTGTCCAGTTCCCACTACTTCCAGGTACAGGGGGTTGCTATGGGAACTTGCTGCGCCTCTTCCTATGCCAACCTGTACCTGGGGAGTGGGAACGATTCTTGTTTACAGGTGATACAGCATCCATATATACCAAACATGCCCTAGCTTGGTATAGGTATAAAGATGATATTTTGCTTTTATGGGATGATTCAACTACACTTCTTTATCAATTTCTTGACTACATCAATCAGGAAAATGTATTCAATTTGAAATTCACCATGACTCATAGTACATCCAGTATCACATTTCTTGACTTGACAATATTAAAACATCCTGACGGGTATCTTTACAGTGAGCTATTCACAAAACCCACAGCTGGGAATACAGTACTTGAAGCCTTCAGTTTCCATCCCAGACCATTATTAGCATCTATACCATATGGGAAATATATCCGGGCCAGACATAATTGGTCCACTGAGGCTCTGTTTGAGTGTTGAGAACCAGACTACATGAAAGAGACTATTCCAACAATATTCTAAAAAAAGCCTTTAAGAAAGCCAAAAGTAAAAAACTTATTGACTTACTGTTTTCGCACAAAGTAACTAAAGACAACAACACCACCAGAGTGATCACCAGATATTGCTGTCAACACAAACAAATTAGTTTTATTTTGCAGAAATACTGGTACCTCATGAGTATGGATGCTACCATAGGCCCCCTGGTGTCTGACAAACCTCAAATCACTTACAAGAGGGCCCCCTCCCTAACAAACTAGTTCACAGTGAATACAAAGAAGTTACTGATACTAGACACAGGGTCATGGGAACCTTTTGTTGTGGTCATTGCGTCTATTGCCAATATATGGACACACGCAAACATATTACACTGCCTAATGGAGACAAATTTAAACCCAAATACTTTGTTAACTGCCGCACTCCCGGTATAGTATACTTACTCTCATGTGAGTGCGGCTGTTACTATGTGGGCAAAACCAAACTAGAATTTTGGTGCAGAATTTACAGGCATATTGTAAGCATCACCAAAAAAAGATCCCGATCTACCTCTCGGGAGACATAGTCATCTAGTGCATGGGGACACCATTCACGTAGTGAGGTTCTTTGCACTGGACCACATATATGCTGACCCACAAGGTGGAGATTTTATTAAGTTACTCTTACAAAGCGAACTGAGATGGATCTTCCTTCCAAAAGCTACTCAGGTACCCGGCCTAAATGAGGCTTTAGACCCTATCTTTCAGGTTTTCAGTCAGGCGTTTGTGAATAGGACTTGTAACCTCCATAGAAACCAGATCGGTCTTATAGACATATATCTTCCATCGGTTCCTCTTTTCCCCTTTTTGTTATATACATGTCTGTATTTTACTTATATGACAGGGATGTATGTTTGTTAACTGATAAGCTATTAGAGACACAAAACTTTGGTATAATGTCTTTTGATACATGTACTGAATAGTGCATATTTACATGTTCACTTATATTTCAGTTTTTGCTTTATTAGTTGTCCTTGCTTTTTTATATTACTTCTATGTTCTTTTTCATATGTTTTCTCATTTTGTTTTCTTTTTTGTTTCCTTTGTCACCAATTCTAGTGGCCGCCAGGATGTGATAGTTTCCTGCCCGCTGGTCTTGAGGTTGCGGTCGTTGTCCCATGTGGCCACCTGGAGGATGTTGGTGTTTGTCCCACTGTCCAACGCGCGGGTTGGGGCGCCCTGAACACTTTCAGCAGTAGGAACCATGGTTCCCCATTGGCTCCTATCCTATTTGCATTCCACTCTGGAGCGCGAAGGGATGGCGGAATGCGCGCAGATGGCGCGATGGAGCAGGACGTGACCCCACCCTTCTGGCAGTCACTGTGTCGGGGGACCTCTGATGCCAATTCCTGGCGCCATTGTCCTCTGCCTTTGCCCAGCTGTTTCCAAACGCGCTTGACATGATTGGACCAATCAAGGCCCTATATTTACTGCCATCCCAGGCTTCATTTGTGAGGCCGTGGGATTGCCTGAAGGACACACACCACATACAGTCTGTCAACCAAGTACAAGGTATGTCAGGAGGTTTTGATTGTACAGTCAGATATCCCCTCTTCTCAGCATCACCTATGTGGCATGGACTACAGATGGTTGATGCTGAAACCTAGAGACACACACATATATATATATATATATATATATATATATATATATATATATATATATATATATATATATATATAACATTATGCCTTCATTTTCACTACCCATTTGATTGCTGGTCAACAACAGGCAGGAACTCCCATTCCAATACCTAGGGGTCCAAGCAGTTGAGACACTCGCTGCCTTTCCTACTTAGTGTCCGCATCCCCCTATTCCACCCTGGGCCCATCCGGCTGTTCTGCGTGGTTTGCTGGCCACTAACCATCACGTCTTTAGCTGACCATCCCACTTGCTTGTGCATTTTTTGTAAGTATAGTCTGCATAGGCGTGCGCAGCCTATTGCATTAGGGTGTGCACCCCAAAGCTCAAACAGGCAAAAGTATTGGGACACCTGCCTTTACACGCACATGAACTTTAATGACATCCCAGTCTTAGTCCGTAGGGTTCAATATTGAGTTGGCTCTGCCCTTTACAGCTATAACAGCTTCAACTCTTCTGGGAAGGCCGTCCACAAGGTTTAGGAGTGTGTCTATGGGAATGTTTGACCATTCTTCCAGAAGCGCATTTGTGAGGTCAGGCACTGATGTTGGATGATAAGGTCTGGCTCGCAGTCTCTGCTCTAATTTATCCCAAAGGTGATCTATCAGGTTGAGGTCAGGACTCTGTGCAGGCCAGTCAAGTTCCTCCACCCCAAACTCGCTTATCCATGTCTTTATGGACCTTGCTCTGTGCACTGGTCCAAATCATTGATGGAGGGGGGATTATGGTGAAGGGGGGGGGGGGGGATTATGTTGGGGGTTGTTTTTCAGGGGTTGGGCTTGGCCCCTTAGTTCCAGTGAAGGGAGCTCTTAAGGAGTCAGCATACCAAGATATTTTGGACAATTTTATGCTCCCAACTTTGTGGGAACAATTTGGGGATGACCCCTTCCTGTTCCAACATGACTGCCCACCAGTGCACAAAGCAAGGTCCATAAAGACATGGACTGAGCAAGGATGGTGGGAAATTAACTTCAAGTGCAAAAATTCACATTATGATAGTAACTAAATAGTAATCTAAAATTAAGTGTAACGATTTAAAAAATAAAAATTCCAAAGTGCTATAATGGTGGGAACCTCCCAACTAAAAAAAATTTCACTTAAGATTAATCTGTATGGTAAATATCTATAGGAGGGGTTTCCACCATCCCTGCTAAGTTTATTTTTATACAGTATGTCTTATTTTCAGTTTGATGTGTATTATATGTGAAGTTACATATCACAGAGATCGGTATTGTGATAATATTGAAGTTTATTGAGATTTACATACATTAGAGGATTCCACCATTATTGATCAGTAAGTTAGCACTGCACTTTTTTTTTTTTTATTTTGTGGTGTGGGAACACATAACTGTGCTTAGCGGCCGGCCTTTCAATTACACTTTTTTTATTTTACCTCCAATAGTTTATTGTAAATAGTAGTGTGGTGAGTACCTATTATACTAAAATCGGTATGTGGCATTAATAAACATCAACAGATTTCAGTTGTGCCCCACCAGGCCGGCACCCCCTTGGACAATTTGCCTGGCTGCTGAGTTCATCACCCCCATCCCTGCACTCAGTGCACTGATGGGCACTGATTAACAGCACTGATAAGCGGCACTGATTGGCACTGACAGGTGGCACTCATTTTCACTGGTGTGGAACTGACTGACACTGACAGGTGGCACTGATTGACACTGACAGGCTGCATTGGCACTGAATGGCACTGACAGGCGGCATTGGCACTGATTGGCACTAACAGGCGGCACTGGCACTGACTGCCACTGACAGGTGGCACTTATTGGAAGCACTGATTGGCACTGACAGGCGGCATTGGCACTGATTGGCACTGACAGGCGGCACTGGCACTGATTGGCACTAACAGGTAACACTGATTGGAATTAATTGGCACTAACAGGTGGCACTGATTGGAAGCACTAATTGGCACTGACAGTCGGCACTGGCACTGATTGGCACTGACAGGCGGCACTGATACTGATTGGCACTGACAGGTGGCACTGATTATAAGCACTGATTGGCACTGGCATTGATTGGCACTGACAGTTGGCACTGATTGGAAGCACTGATAGGTGGCACTCATTGGCACTGACAGGTGGCACTGATTGGAAGCACTTGGCACTCATTGGCACTAACAGGTGGCACTGATGGGAAGCACTAATTGGCACTGACAGGTGGCACTGACACTGATTGGCACTGACAGGTGGCACTGAGTGGAAGCACTAATTGGCACTGACAAGCGGCGCTGGCACTGTTTGGCACTGACAGGTGGCACTGGCACTCATTGGCACTAACAGGTGGCACTAATTGGAAGCACTGATTGGCACTCACAAACTGACAGGCGGCACTGACTGGCATAGACAGGTGGCATTAGTGGAAGCACTGACAGAGGAGAGGGGGGTTTCCATGGGGCGTACCTAGAGCATTTGTCACCTGGGGCAGATCCTATGTCTGGCACCCCCCCACCTTAAAATGTAAAAACACCCCACTGTGCACCACTGGACCCCTTTACGTTATTCAGCTCTACTCAGCACGGACCCCCCTTTAGCGCAGACCCCCTTCAGCACAGATGGACCCCCCCATCCAGCACAGACCCCCCATTCAGCACAGGTCCCCCCTTAGCACAGATGGACCCCCCTTCAGCACAGACCCCCCATTCAACACACCCCCCCTTCAGCACAGATGGACCCCCCTTAAGCACACCCCCCCTTCAGCACAGATGGACCCCTCATTAAGCACACCCCCCTTCAGCACAGATGGACCCCCCATTAGGCACACCCCCCTTCAGCACAGATGGACCCCCCATTAAGCACACCCCCCGCTTCAGCACAGATGGACCCCCCATTAAACAAACCCCCCCTTCAGCACAGATGGACCCCCCTTCAGCACAGATGGACTCCCCCATTGAGCACACCCCCCTTCAGCACAGAAAGACCCCCCTCCCCCATCCCATTCAGTACCTCAGATTAGCGCGGCACAGGCACAGCAGGTCCCCTTCCCCTGTGTACACATAAACACCGGAGGGGGAGGCGGCTTCACTCTGCTTGCTGTGCCTGTGTGACATCCGAGCAGGACCGAGCAGCTATTGAACATCAGTTATAATTGAGCAGCTTGAGAAAAGGGGCGGGGCTACATACACGTAACGGCCCCGCCAGACTCATCCCATTGGCTGGTATTCGATACCTGCTCGGTCCCGCCCACCCCGACATCATACAGGAATTCTGACAGCTCCTCAGGACAGTGTCACACTAAGCAGATCTTACGAGCCCCAATATCGGCAATGTTATACTACCTCACAGGCAGTGCGGGGTACACATTGCACATCAGCCCAGACAGATTTCAGGATACAGGCGGCATGGGGCTAAACACTGCTGGGGGATTAGGGTGTGCCCAGGCACACCTGGCACACCCCGTGGGCACGCCTATGATAGTCTGAATGTTGATAAAAAGCATCTGTGTAATTACTTGAATACTTACTTGTTAAAGCTACACGTCTTACTAATGTATACTATATATTTACATTATAGAATTCCTATGACCCAAATGGCATAAAAACCTCTGAAGAAGGACCAGTTTAGGTCCGAAACATGTCAGGTGTATCCCTCAGAATGCAATTTTGCTAGCCCACTCACTCTCTAGGCACAGCTTGCTTTACATGCAGACGCGTGTATTTGGGTATAATATTATTTTTGTACTGATGCATTTTATGATGTAAAATATTTTTATGACTATTTTGTAATAAACTTTACTTATTTTATCTACTCACTTGGTCTGTCTATTAAAGTCCGGAGGGGTCAGACCGTGCCATTTGGCACCAGGTCCTCATTTTCTTGTTATCCTAATGAGAGTTAGTATACTATAGCAATCAGTAAAGTGTCCCCCTTTAAGAGTACTAACAACACTGTCCTAAAAGCAAGGCCTTGCACTGTCTTCACCGGTAACATTGGAGCTCATAGAACAAAGATTCCTGGCTGCAGCAAAGTGATGATGAACAATGCAAGATGGCAAACCCTGGTTGATAGCAATACTATTTTTAATTCAAGGGAATGTCACATGTGCACTGTGTTGAAGGTGTAGAACTTAGCAGAGCAATGGGATCTGGGGACGCAAGCCCCCTCACCAATCCTGGTAGACCTCGGAGCCTCCCGGTGGGACCAACAAATGATTCTTCCTATTACAGATGGGCAGAGACAGGGATCAGTCTGCTAACTCAGCAATCTGGTTCCGTGGTGTTCATCGCTGCTCGAGGGTGTCCTTCTGCTAGCGGGCGACAGCTGGACTCGCTGGGGCTGGAGCGGTGAGCTGTGTGCCGTGTGCACAGCCGCGGAGTGGTGCTCACACGGTGAGATCCAGGAAGCAAGAGAGCATGGGCCTGGTCCGCAGATCCCTATATAGTCTCTCCCACAATTCCCCTGCAGAGCAGACGGTCTGCTGGGAGATGCAGTTCACAGTAATTTCTGCGAGATCAGCGATGCCTATCAGAGGACTATATCTCCCACAATGCCTTGACTAGTGTATTCCAGATGTACCCACCTACTACCTCTTATCGCTATACCATTTTACTCTGACCCCTTTTACTTCTTATCTTAATTAACGAGACCACACCAACTTGCTGGAGTATAAACTGGCCACAACAGCCTTTTTATTAAACAAAATGAATAAATAACTCCAATAACTTAAAGTATAAAAATACCATATAACTTCAGTGCAAACGACATATTATTAACCGCAATCTGTTGGTCAATGGCAGAGCTACCCCCTTTTACCACATATCAAAACAATACACTGCGGGAACCATTTCCAACTTGATAGGCCTCCAGCTGTGCCGCTCGGAGACAACCCCTTGCCCGCAGTGTAAACATACCGGTATTCCCATTTCGGGAATACACCGGAGGGGCCATACTATCGATGACCCCCCACCCCTTTTACCACATTTGTTTACTGCTACCGCCACCGACCAACAGAAACAACACAGCCAACCCCCCAGCTGTCATGACGACCTCTTCTTCCGAACCTGAAAAATAAACACACACGTTAACCACACTAAAACAGACCTAAAAAGGGAGGGAGGGTGGGAAAATCTGCCTCCTCGTGTCTTTCCTCGATCCACTGACCCAGAGCAAAACTCCGCCCCTCCTTTTGTATGGCCGCTCCCCTCAAGTTTCCTGCTGCCTCCGCCCCCCACCAAAACACAACCCAGGTTAACCCTGTGTGTCACTAGACACACTGTCATGCCCGGCCCTGCACTATTCTTTTCCTTCTTTGACGTTCCGGGCCTCACTTGACTAGTGTATTCCAGATGTACCCACCTACTACCTCTTATCGCTATACCATTTTACTCTGACCCCTTTTACTTCTTATCTTAATTAACGAGACCACACCAACTTGCTGGAGTATAAACTGGCCACAACAGCCTTTTTATTAAACAAAATGAATAAATAACTCCAATAACTTAAAGTATAAAAATACCATATAACTTCAGTGCAAACGACATATTATTAACCGCAATCTGTTGGTCAATGGCAGAGCTACCCCCTTTTACCACATATCAAAACAATACACTGCGGGAACCATTTCCAACTTGATAGGCCTCCAGCTGTGCCGCTCGGAGACAACCCCTTGCCCGCAGTGTAAACATACCGGTATTCCCATTTCGGGAATACACCGGAGGGGCCATACTATCGATGACCCCCCACCCCTTTTACCACATTTGTTTACTGCTACCGCCACCGACCAACAGAAACAACACAGCCACAGCCCGAAAGGATGAAACCTTATCCTTAAGGGCCCCTCCACACCCTCAACGCCCTTTGGATTCCATCCTGCAACCCCATGGTCCACAAATCTATCCCCACATCCGTGAGGTGAACACCATCCCTGCGTAAATAAAGGCCAACATTAATCTCCAGCTCTCTATGCCTTATCACCATACCCCCCTGTTGCACCAAAAACCTCCCCACTACCTTGTTAACGCGTATTCGTGCTTTGTTAAGCCGTGCAACAGATCTTGCCATCCGCCAGGTGGTTCGAGCCACCATGTCGGACCATAACAGAAGTGTATTAGGAAAAATCGTGCGGATATATAACAAATCCGACTTAACATCTGCCATTAATGCTCTGACCGTACGTACCCCTAGATCATTTCCTCCTGCGTGAATGACCAACACATCTGGTAGTCTGTCTAACCACGCATAACGTTCTACTTCTGGAACAACTCTACTCCACATCATACCCGGTCTCCCCAGCCACCTGATATAAGCCTCTCTCCTTGATATTCCCAGCTGCCGCCCATCGGGTCTCGCATCACCTCTCCGGGCCCCCCAACACACGTAAGAGTGCCCAAGAATCCAAACAAGGCGTGGAGCACCTCCTTCTGAAATGAAAAGATCACAAACCAAGGCATCGTTATTTATAATGAACTTGACAAGAACCCCCACTTACCCGGACTTTCTCTTTTTATATTATTTTATTTATTTATTTATTTATTTTTTTTTTTTTTTATTCTACAATCAGCTGAGGTCGTATGTAGGTGCGGAACCTTCTCGATTCCCATCTACCGATCCTCCTCACGGCTGCCTCATCCAACCCACATCTGGCAGCTTCGGTAGCCGCCCCAATGCGGAAGGAGTGTGAAGCGTAAGCCTTCCCATCCAAACCCAACTTCATCAAACATTTTCTAAATACTGCTACAAATTGAAACCTAGATAAATAGGACCCGTCCTCATGACGCAAAAATGGTCCCCCACCCGTCGGCCTCACTCGTGCCAATTCCTCGACCGCCCTTACCGGGCATACCGTGGATCCAGGCAGAGCGAACAACCATACGTCTACCCCCTTCCCCGACTGATCAGTCTTTGACCTCCGCAATCGCAAACACACTTTATCCCTGTGTGACCTAACGTCCTTTGCCAAAATGCCACCCGCAGTCCCCCGTGTCGGGCTAACCAATTCCCCAATCCTGAACGCTCCAAAAAACGCTAATGAAAAAGCTGCTGTAAACAGCAAACGTTCATAACTAGAAGAACATATTGACCCTAACTGCCCGCAAATGGACATCAGGTTTGCAAAAGTGACGGGCCTTCTTGTATCTTTTCTTTTTTTTCCTTTTTTGTACCCCTTGAGGGCTTGCCTAACCCAAAATCCTTCGTCCAGTCCTCCCTCCTTTGTAACTTGAAAAGAAATGACAAAGCCGCCATCTTCTTTTCAATAGACGAAACCGCAACCCCGTTTTCTATATGTCTGGACGCAAAATACAAGACCAGTAGTCTCACCTCGGACCCATCCTTCTCCACCCCAGCTTCTTGTATTAGATCTGCCCATTCTCTCCATACCTTCACATATGCCATCCAAGTTGAATTACTCACTGATTGCTGGATCCATCCTGCGGCGACTCCAATGCCAGCTCCCAAATCCACTCCGGGCAAGGAATCCCTTCCTTCTCTGCCGCAGGAGCTAGTTCCCTGAACTTGTCCCACTGAAAGCGAGACAGCGAATCAGCCAATGAGTTGTCAATTCCCGGTATGTGTACAGCATATATAAAGATATTCAATTGCAAGCACCGTAATACCAACTGTCGCATCAGCCTAATGACGGGTTGGGAAGACGCTGACATGCGATTGACCACCTCCACAACC
The DNA here is from genome assembly GCF_042186555.1 of Aquarana catesbeiana. Taxonomy (NCBI): domain Eukaryota; kingdom Metazoa; phylum Chordata; class Amphibia; order Anura; family Ranidae; genus Aquarana; species Aquarana catesbeiana. Next base: position 90,494,822 of record NC_133329.1, on the reverse strand, counting down.
CCCATATTATCGCAATTAAGCCTCAACTTTAAATTCTGGCAGGACCGCCCCCATAACTCAATAGCCAGCACCACTGGAAACAGTTCCAACAGTACCAGGTTACGAAGAAGCCCTGCCTTCCCCCATGATTGTGGCCAAGGTTCGGCGCTCCATTGCCCCTGAAAATATGCTCCGTAACCCGTGGAACCCGCCGCATCCGTAACTAACTCCACGTCAAAGTTACTTACCGGACCTGACATCCACACTGCTCTTCCGTTATACACTGACAGAAATTGATACCATACCTTCAGGTCCTCACGATGCTCCCGAGTCAACCTGATAAAATGTGTAGAGGCTTTAACTCCCGCCGTGGCTGCGGACAGCCTTCTACAAAACACCCTACCCATAGGTATGATCCTACAAGCAAAATTTAGCTTACCTAGCAATGACTGCAGGGTCCGCAATTGCACCTTCCGCATGCCATGCATCTCCCGGATCTCCTTCTGCAAATCCACTAATTTTTCTTGCGGTAACCTGCATTCCATTTGTATCGTGTCGATAACGATACCCAGGAAACTAATCTCAGTTGTCGGGCCTTCTGTTTTCTCAGCTGCCAATGGCACACCGAACCTTTCCGCAATGTGCTGCAACGTGGACAATAAAATCGCACACACACTGGAGGAAGGAGGACCTATACAAAGGAAGTCATCCAAGTAATGGATAACCGAGTCCAGCCCTGACACATCCCTAATCACCCACTCCAAAAAGGAACTAAATGCTTCGAACATGGCGCAAGAAATGGAGCAACCCATGGGCAAACATTTATCGACATAAAACTGTTCTTGCCAATGGCAACCCAGCAGCCTAAAGCTGTCCGGATGCACTGGGAGAAGCCGAAACGCCGCTTCTATGTCGGATTTTGCCATCAGTGCCCCCTTTCCGTACCTCCTAACCCACCGCACCGCTGCATCGAATGAAGTATAGGATACAGCGCAGGCATCAGGGTCAATGAAGTCATTGACCGAGCCCCCTCTTGGAAAGGATAAATGCTGAATTAACCGAAACTTATTAGGTTCTTTTTTGGGGACCACCCCCAGTGGGGACACGACTAAATCCGGTAGTGGCTTCTCCTTGAATGGCCCCACCATGCGGCCTAACGCCACTTCTTTTGCCAATTTTTCGCCCACCACCCCCGAGTGTTGCCATGCTGATTTTAAATTCCTTGCCATGGGGGGAACCGCCTCCAATGTGCATGGTATTTTGAACCCCTCCCTAAAACCTGCAGTGATTAGCGATGCCGCTTCCTTATCCGGATACTTACTTAGGAAAGGCAGCATCCTTTCCACCTTCACCGGCGTCATCCCTCTTGTTAGCAGGCTCCCCGGTACGTTTCCCTTTTTTGAAGCATCTGGCAAATGTGTGGGCTCCCCCGCACCCTGAACATTCGTTCCTGGGGAGTGTGTACCCCCGGCCCCCCCTTGAAAAAACTGAGGCGAGGCCTTGGCCGAGGACATCAGTCTCATCCACAGACTAATGTCCTTATGGTCCCAACGCAGGGCCGGACGAACCGCTCTGCGTTGCCGGAACTGCTCGTCATAGCGCAGCCAAGCCGTTCCCCCATAAACTCTGTGAGCCTCTCCGATAGCATCCATATAACAAAACAACCCTGAACAATGTTCAGGATTCTTTTCGCCAATGACGCTGGCCATGATAGCGAACGCTTGTAACCAGTTAACAAACGTCCTTGGAATCAACCTGTATCTCCTCTTCTCCTCCTCTTCCTTCTTGGAGTCATCGGGCCTAACCCTGTCCAAGTTAAACTTTTCCAACGGCAACAAGGAAAAGATTTCCACATATTCCCCTTTTTGAATTTTTTCCCGCACCTCCTGTTTCAGATGCGCACCCAGCGGGCCCTCAAAACAGACGTATACCTCGCATTTCGCTGCGTCCGCGATCCTGACAATGTCCGTTCTACCCAGAGCCTCCGCTGCCCCTCTTTCCCCCATCCTTTCCTTACTGACCCCCGATTCCAGGGTCTTGTCAGCAGACGCCCCTGAAGTGACTTCTACCTCCCCCCCCGCGGACACACCCCCGCCAGTCCCTTGCGCTCCTTGCGATGCTGAACTCGTGGTCGCCTGAGGAGGTTGTTCCCCAAAGCGCCCCACTAGTGCCCTCAGGCCCTCCAACAGCTCCTGAAGTTGTCCCCCTGACCCCGAACTGGCGGATCCTGGTCCCGCCAATTGGTGGTCCTGGCCCTGTCCCTGCAAATGTGGCGGGTAGGCGGCTACCCCTGCCGTACCCGAGGTAGCCATGGCCCATATACTTTGTAAATCATTGGTGACAGAAAAATTATTACTGGACTTACCGGGCCGACCCGGAGACCTCCCGACAGCCGCTGATCTGGTTTCCACCGCCGTATCTTGTGGGCGTGTCTCCACCTCACCTTCTTCTGACTCCTCATCATCCGACGGGTCCCCTTGAGATGGGCTTGCCGGCGTAGTGAGCCCCCCAGGCGCGTCTCTCCTGGAGGCCGTGTGTCCCCGCTGGGACCCGATCTGTCCGACCTCCGAAGCCCCGCCTCCCGACTGGAGTCCGCGCTGCCCTGGAGTGACTGACACCCGTCCGGCCTGATCAGTCTTCTGGCCTTCCCTCTGCAGCTCTCTCCCAACGCCAGGTGACCGATGCCCACCTGCAGTGCCGGTCCGACTTCTAGTTACGGCCCTGGACGCCGCTGCAGCTGTCCTCTCCCTTCTGTCCTCCCCCCTCGGCTCGTGCTGAGCTGCTGGGGGGTTCGCTCGCTCTCGCCTAGGCCCTGTAATTGTGCAACCGGCGCCATGTTGCCTCGTAGCCCCGCCCACCGCGCCGTGGTCCCGGCGTGTGTTCCGCCCGGTCCCAGCAGCGGCCGTCGGGTGACTCCTCTTGGCCGGTGGGGCTGACTGTTCTCCCCTAGGGCTTCGTGCCTGGCGACCCGATCGGCCACCGGGTCCCGGCGAATAACGCGCCGGAGGCCGCGACCTCCGCGCACGCGCAGTCCCCTCACCTGCCTCCGCCGAACCGCCAGCCTCAGTATCGATGATCCCCGCCACCTGGCTATGGAGCCACTCCGGTCCCCTGGACGCCGCTGCCTGCCGCAAACGAGCCAGGATCAGATCAATGTCGGCCATAGCTGTAGAGGAGCAGAGAAAATCTGCCTCCTCGTGTCTTTCCTCGATCCACTGACCCAGAGCAAAACTCCGCCCCTCCTTTTGTATGGCCGCTCCCCTCAAGTTTCCTGCTGCCTCCGCCCCCCACCAAAACACAACCCAGGTTAACCCTGTGTGTCACTAGACACACTGTCATGCCCGGCCCTGCACTATTCTTTTCCTTCTTTGACGTTCCGGGCCTCACTTTCTCTGTGCTTCAGGAGATTATGTCAGTGATTCAGATCCAGCACTAGGGGGACATAGGAGCAAGGCTAGAATAGTAATAGACAGTCTGCAAAAGTCAGATAACCATAGTCCGCTCCTGGCTACATCAACATAATGAATCTATGCAAAACGAAACACATTTTTCTGTTCTGACGTCTACCTCCAACCTAGGACTCATTGGATCAGCTTCAGCTTACCATGAGAATAGGGGCCTGTCGGGCCTTTTGGCCAGGTGGACCTAAGTGTACCTTAACAAGTCATGAATCGAATACCCTGGGGGGTCAGAGAAGGGTCCTTCCTCTTCGGGAGGGGACCATACGACACACCCTAAGCTCACTTTTTTGTGAGTGTTCACATGCACTCTTTGTTCATTTTCGGTGTTTGGTTTTTGTGCACAGCACCAAGGCCTAAGAAAAAAATCTGTATTAAGCATTATAATATTAGGCAAAATAACAAAACTCATTCTTCCTTGGGACCCAGAAGAATAGAATAAGGAGTTAAATGGACTCAAAGAAACCTGTATTTGGACTGGAATTTTAATGCCCTTTACACACGACCGGTTTTCCCGTCAGAATAAACTCTGAAGGTTTTTCCGACGGAATTCCGCTCAAGCTGTCTTGCATACACACGGTCACACCAAATTCCAACCGTCCAGCACGCGGTGACTTACCACACGTAGGACGGGACTAGAAAATGGAAGTTCGATAGCCAGTAGCCAATAGCTTCCGTCTCGTACGTGCTTCAGAGCATGCGTCATTTTTGGTGCGTCGGAACAGCATACAGACCAGCGGTTTTCCCGATAGGAATTGGTTCCGTCGGAAAAATTTAGAACATGTTCTATTTCTAGGTCCGTCAGAATTTCTGACGTAAAAAGTCCGATGAGGCCTACACACGATCGGAATATACGATGAAAAGCTCCCGTCTGACTTTTTCTGTTAGACATTCTGCTCGTGTGTACGCGGCATTACATTTCATTTCATCCAATCATGGAGGCTCACCATTACTGTGGAACCTTGGATTGCTAGCAACGCGGTTTACAAGCGTTTCGCAATACGAGCTATTTTTTTTTTCTTTAAATCCTTAATCGCTTTGCGAGCGCGGTCTCACAAGAAGGGCAGGATTCAAGCCTCTGGGGTGTGCAGTACCAGATTTGGCTAGAGGTGCGGGGGGCGCCGGTGACCCTCGGAGGCGCTTAGAGCCATTCTGAGACACTCGGAAGCACTCCATTTCCGAGTGTCTCCGAGTGTCTCCGAGTGTCTCCAGCGCCCCCGCACCCCTGGCCACATGCGGTACTGCATAGAAAAGCAGTGGCTGTGGAATGAATTATCTGAGTTTCCATTATTTCCTATGGTGAAACTGACTTTGATATACGAGTGCTTTGGATTACAAGCATTCTTCTGGAAAGAATTATGCTTGTAATCCAAGGTATTACTGTACATGTGACATTACCTAGGGTGGTCTGCATGCAAATACATTCCACCTAGGAACGTCCACTACTCCAGACTGACACACCCATCAAGGTATTTGTAATATTTGCATAACTCCTCCCAATAGCCAGCCCACTGCTTGTATCAGAGAAGTACTGAGGCAGGGGGCTGTGATGTTTTCAGGAAGTAATGTACAGCACCCTGCTGGCCCCTCCCACCACACCTGATATGACTACATTACATAGAGAAGCACAGAGACCCAGTGATGATGTCACTAGATCTAAAATAAGGTATGTAATGAAAATGGAAAGATTTTATGTAAAATGTCATTAATATGTTGATGATGATAGGGTAAAGGAGGAACCAGTGAAGGCAAAATATAGGTGGATTACACTTAAGATTTAAACATCTAACTATTTTTCAACCATCCTTATTCATAATGAATTACATAACTCATTATTTATAGATTTTGAGCAGGAAAAATGTATAATAAATATTTCATACCCTAAAATAAACTGGAGGGCATGCTCTCTAATACTGCTGATGCTGTCATCTATGAGCAATGTTAACAAGTCTATAGGGCCAGCAGGTAACCTTGGTTAAGACATGCAGTCAGGCCGAATGGAGGCGTCCTGCAGGTCAGAGACGGCTGCGGAGAAGTAGTTTGGTCAATGGGCTGTATGGAATTATTTCCACAATCACTGTGAGTTGTTTCACGAATTAATCATTGGGATCATCCCTGGAGTGTCAGAAATCTATTTTATTCTCCCAAGAAAACATTGCATGCTTGTATATGTGCACAGAATGCAAAGGTTGTCCCAACACACCTTACTTACCTTCTTGTCTTACCCCAAATACAAAGAACTCAATAAGTATCTACAAATTGCTAAAAGCTAAAGCACCCAGTGCAGGCTAGATTGGTTCTATATCACCATCTACTGATCAGAAGGTGTAATGCAACAGCTGGGATTTCAAGCTAAACCCATTTAACTGTTTTCCAAAACAGCTAAAGGCTGTAAAGGATAGGATGGTTTAGTTTTGCCTTAAAGTGGAGTTCCACCCAAAAAAAAAAAAAATCATTAATTTGTATGAAATAATATAAAAAAAAAATATTTGGAGAATTTTTTTACTTACTTCTTTTTGCCTGTTGCTATGCGGTCCATTAAAATCTTCATCCTTCATCACCTCGGCTCCTGACGTCACTTCCCTCGACGCCTCCGCTCGCTACTGCTCCTGGGAGATGTGTCATTTCCCAGGAGTCGGGGGGCTGAAAAGGTGAGATAATACCATGCACCCTCCTCTCTCCCCCAGTCCCTGCTATACTTACCTTCATGGGTGCTAAGCTGTCAGTGCCCATGTAGCTAGTCCAGCAGTGTAAATCCCTGCTCTTCTCCCTCTTTTTCTATAGCGGTTCTATAGCAGTTCCAGGATGGATCAGAGCTGATTCTGATTGGTCAATGTCAGCACAGAGCATCCCTCTGAGTCCGATCTGTCCCGGAAGTGCCGCAGAATTAGGAAGGAGAGGAGTGGGGTGGGGAGGGTGTGCATTGTTCATTCATTGTTTCTGATAAGGTGAACTAACCCTTTAAGCTGGCCATACACTGAGCCAATTTCTTGTTCCTCATAAACCGGCCGAAATTCACTTTGTGGGTGGCCCTATCAGCTCCCTCCTGCCCTACATCCCTTGATGTAAAAATGAAGGAAGCCTGGCAAAAAATTGTCAGCCGAATAGTGGCTGCTTCCAATTGTGCTGTTCAGGTATTCTAACAGTTGCCTGTTCCGGGTGTCAGAATACAATATCCAGCTCTGCAGATTCATCCACTTACACTGTTAGGCTGCACTAAAATGTGGTCAGTTTAGTAACTATGTGATGGATGGATGGATGGATGGATGGATGGATGATTTGAAGGAAGGTTGATGGATAATGGATGGATGATGCATAGATGGAGGGATGGATAGAGAGATGGATGGGGATGGATGATGGATGGATGTATAGATGATGGATGAATGGAGGGATGGATGATGATGGCTGGAAGGATGGCTGGATGAATGATTGGTTGAGGGAAGGATGGATAGATAGATAGATAGATAGATAGATAGATAGATAGATAGATAGATAGATAGATAGATAGATAGATAGAAGGATGGATGAATGGATAGATGGAGGGGAGGATGGATAGATGGAGGGAAGGATGGATGAATGGATAGATGGATGGAAGGATGGATGGATGGATGGATGATGCATGGATGGATAGATGATAAATAGATGGATAGATGGAGGGAAGGATGGATGGATGGTGGATAGATGGATAGATGGAGGGAAGGATGGATGGATGGATGATGCATGGATGATAGATGGAGGGAAGGATGGATAAATGGATAGATGGATAGATGGAGGGAAGGATGACTGATGCATTGATGGATAGATGGATGGATGATGCATGAATGGATAGATGAAGGATAGCTGGAGGAAAGGATGGATGGATGTATGGATGATAGATGGAGGGAAGGATGGATGGATGGATGGATGATGCATGGATGATAGATGGAGGGAAGGATGGATGGATGGATGGATGGATGGATGATGCATGGATGATAGATGGAGGGAAGGATGGATGGATGGATGATGCATGGATGATAGATGGAGGGAAGGATGGATGATGGATAGATGGATGGATGGATAGGGGTGGGTGATGCATGGATGGATAGATGATAGATAGATGGAGGGAAGGATGGATGGATGGGTGGGGGTGGATGATGCATGGATGGCCAGCTCAGTAGATTGCTTTAAGAAAGGCCTGGATTCTTTCCTAGATACACATAATATAACTGGATACTGACATTTAAAGGTAAAGTTGATCCAGGGAATATCCGATTGCCTCTCGGGGGATCAGGAAGGAATTTTTTCCCCTGCCGGAGCAAATTCTGTCATGCTTTGCTGGGGTTTTTCACCTTCCTCTGGATCACCTGTGGGTATAGGATTGTGTATATGGGAATATATATATATTTTCCCCCCTTTATTGGTTTTGCAAGCAGACTAACTATATAATGCTGATATATAGATAATGGATGAATGAATGGACGGATGAATGGAGGGATGGATGATGATGGATGGATGGAGGAATGGATGATGGATGGAAGGATGGATGGATGATGGATGGAGCAATGAATGAATGGTGGATGGACTGAGGAAAGGATGGATGTTAGATGATGGAGGGATGGATGAAGGATGGATTGCAGAAAGGATGGATGATAGATGGATGCAGAGATGGATTAATGATGGATGGAGGAAAGGATGGAGGGATGGATGACGAATGGATTGCAGAAAGGATGGATGAGGGATGGATGATTGATGCAGGGATAGATTAATGATGGATGGATGTAGGGACAGATGAGGGATGGATTGCGGAAAGGATGGATGAAAGCTGGATGATGGATGCAGGGATGGATGAATGATGGCTGGATGGAGGGATGGATGACACTGTAGATGGACTGAGGAAAGGATGGAGGGAAGGATGATGGATGGAGGGATGGGTGATGGATGGACACACAGAGAATAAGATAGAAAGTAGGGCATTAGAGTGATCAAGACACAGACTCAAACAATAGGCACCATCGTCCCTTAAAATGCCCATGCCCAGCCCATACATAGTGTGGTGCAGGTTGCCCAATCTAAGATAGAACGAAAAAATAGATAGGACTCAAAAAAAAATAAAAATAGATAGACCCCAAAGAAAATGAGATGAGTACAGGAGCAAAAGACTCCACACAGATCTTAACGATAAATAGATTAATGAAAAGATAGATGAATAATATATATTATGTATACTGTACATGACATTTCCTATAAATAAATCCCCATTTATAGAAGACAGAACACCCTGAGGCTGGCAGATGACAACTCTGATTACATCCAATCTGTACACATCAATTAGAAGGACTCATTAGGAAGACCCGGTTCCCCTCTCTGTACTCCTCCAGCACCCATCATAGAGAGGTTTGTCATCCTTCTAGGAGACGGCTGATGATAATAAATGTGTATTTCATACCTCTGTGGAATTAGTCAGCCATGCTTAGATAATCTGAAACATAAATAAATGTGAGGACATATTGGTATCACAGGTAATTATATAGGAAGGGTTGTACAGGGGGTGATGGAAGAAGTGTCCCCTGTCCATGTTAATTGGGTCCAAGCTGTCTTCATTCCAGTATAAGATGGGATATTGAAGAAGGCATTTGAGTGGATCTTTAACAAATGTAAATACTTTTACCAGAATACATTAATGTTTTTCTGGGTGTCATTTCTAATTCTGTATATACATGGTGGGCGCTCACATTTGTTCATTACATAGGCAGCCTCTGCTTCCTGCTCTACAGCTCTATACAAGGGATGAGCTTTTATTACTCATTTCCAAAGGCAGTAACACATTTCTTATCCTGGAGTGACAGCGCTAACTCACTGAACTGTATTTATGGAGGAGCAGAGTTGTTACCCTAGTAAAAGCTACAGAACACCTCCCCCATCTTTTCATCTCCATATCATAGATTGGAGGGGTTCTGTAGTTCACAGAAATAAATGGGTAACATTTTACTGATAAGAATGCAGCACATGCAAAGAACACCAAATATATATATCAGCTGCCAAGATTTCTGGCAGGATCAACAGGTATTTTTTGCTGTTATAGAGCAGATATAACACATTTCCTTCAATGTTATCTTTAAATCTGAACTCTAGGAAAGAAATGCTTGTTTAGTCTAGGGAGCCAGACAGAGATAAGGTGTAATACTTACCTTATTGCTGGCTCCCTCTATCCATGCTCACCTCCTCGAGTACAATGTAGGGATAATAGCCCTGTACTGTATGTGATGACAATGAGGGACCTTCCACAGCCTGGAAACTTGGGTGGAAGAGACCAGCACTGCGCCGAATGCAAGGGTAGAGCTTGTCTATGTTCCAGAGTTCAGCTTTAACAGACCAAAAGCCATCAAAGAAGAGAAGTTCATTGTCAGGGTTGACATATCCTTTAAGCCCAGGTTCATACTGAGCTGCGGGAATGAAGCCGTGCAAGTTCAGCTGAATTTTTGACATGTCAAGACGCACCAATGTGAACCAGAGAGATAAAGACAGAACTGTAATGAGTCAATGAGAGCTCCTTCCAGTGTTTAATCTACAAATCTCTATAGGTATAATACTCACATACCCAACAAATCCAATGTTGTCTGGTGTAATCCGCCATCGCACAATGGGCATTGCATTGTCATCAGGGGCCAGCTGTCTTTTTTTGGTTCCTGCGCTTAGCCTCTGATGATGCATTGTAGCGCATACATAGTGTGGTGAATATTAGCCCAGCGCATACATAGTATGGTGTATATTGCCTAGCACATAGAAAGTGTGGTGTATATTGCCCAGCACATACATAGTGGGGTGTAGATTGTCCAGCACATACAAAGTGTGGCGTATATTGCCCAGCACATACATAGTGTGGTGTATATTGCCCAGCACATACATAGTGTGGTGTATATTGCCCAGCACAAACATAGTGTGGTGTATATTGCCCAGCACAAACATAGTGTGGTGTATATTGCCCAGCACAAACATAGTGTGGTGTATATTGCCCAGCACAAACATAGTGTGGTGTATTTTGCCCAGCACATACATAGTGTGGTGTATATTGCCCAGCACATACATAGTGTGGTGCAGATTGCCTGTTACATGAACAGTGTGGTGTACATTATCCATAGCTCCCAACTGTCCCTGATTTGGAGCAATGTCCCTCTGTCCCTCTTTCTTCCTCATCTGTCCATCATTTTGGTCTGATCTATATAGATGTATATAAAAATGCACTTTTTATCTTTCAAAAAGTGTTTCCCAGTGCTAAACCTTTCATCCGATCTCTAAATTTCTGCATTTGTACATTTCAAAAGCCAATACAAAGGAATAGTAGTGGTAAAAAAAGGCACTTGTGGCTTTATCTAATCCTTTTTTAGTATAATTCTCCTTTAAGGGGGCGTGTCCTATGCCTGCATACCTTTGCTAATAGGTGTCCCTTGTTCCCATCTCAAAAATTGGGAGGTATGTATTACCCAGCACATGCATACTGTGGTGTAGATTGCCTGGCATTGTGGTGCTTTCACAGTAATAGTGTAGATTGCCCAGTGCATCCACATTGTATTGTTGATTGCCCAGCACATATATAGTGTGGTGCAGATTGCCCAGGACATGCAGATTGTGGGGCATATTGCCCGGGACATGCAGAGTGTGGGGCAGATTGCCTGGGACATGCAGTGTGGTGGAGATTGCCCGGGACATGCAGTGTGTGGTGTAGATTGCCTGGGACATGTGCAGAGTGTGGGCCAGATTGCCCGGGACATGTAGAGTGTGGGGCAGATTGCCCGGGGTATGCAGAGTGTGGGGCAGATTGCCCAGGACATACAGAGTGTGGTTGCCCGGGACATGCAGAGTGTGGGCCAGATTGCCCGGGACATGCAGAGTGTGGGCCAGATTGCCCGGGACATGCAGAGTGTGGTGCAGATTGCCCGGGACATGCAGTGTGGTGCAGATTGCCCGGGACATGCAGAGTGTGGGCCAGATTGCCTGGGACATGTAGAGTGTGGTGCAGATTGCCCGGGACATGCAGTGTGGTGCAGATTGCCCGGGACATGCAGAGTGTAATGTAGATTGCCCGGGATATGCAGAATGTGGTGCAGATTGCCCAGGAAATGCAGAGTGTGGTGCAGATTGCCCGGGACATGCAGTGTGGTGCAGATTGCCCGGGACATGCAGAGTGTGGTGCAGATTGCCCGGGACATGAAGAGTGTGGGGCAGATTGCCCGGTATATGCAGAGTGTGGGGCAGATTGCCCAGGACATGCAGTGTGGTGCAGATTGCCCGGGACATGCAGAGTGTGGTGCAGATTGCCCGGGACATGCAGTGTGTGGTGCAGATTGCCCGGGACATGCAGAGTGTGGTGCAGATTGCCCGGGACATGCAGTGTGTGGGCCAGATTGCCCGGGACATGCAGAGTGTGGGCCAGATTGCCCGGGACATGTAGAGTGTGGTGCAGATTGCCCGGGACATGCAGTGTGGTGCAGATTGCCCGGGACATGCAGAGTGTGGGCCAGATTGCCCGGGACATGTAGAGTGTGGTGCAGATTGCCCGGGACATGCAGTGTGGTGCAGATTGCCCGGGACATGCAGAGTGTAATGTAGATTGCCCGGGATATGCAGAATGTGGTGCAGATTGCCCAGGAAATGCAGAGTGTGGTGCAGATTGCCCGGGACATGCAGTGTGGTGCAGATTGCCCGGGACATGCAGAGTGTGGTGCAGATTGCCTGGGGCATGCAGAGTGTGGTGCAGATTGCCCGGGACATGAAGAGTGTGGGGCAGATTGCCCGGTATATGCAGAGTGTGGGGCAGATTGCCCAGGAAATGCACTGTGGTGCAGATTGCCCGGGACATGCAGTGTGTGGTGCAGATTGCCCGGGACATGCAGAGTGTGGTGCAGATTGCCCGGGACATGCAGTGTGTGGTGTAGATTGCCTGGGACATGCAGAGTGTGGGGCAGATTGCCCGGGACATGCAGAGTGTGGTGCAGATTGCCCGGGACATGCAGAGTGTGGGCCAGATTGCCCGGGACATGCAGAGTGTGGGCCAGATTGCCCGGGGTATGCAGAGTGTGGGCCAGATTGCCCGGGGTATGCAGAGTGTGGGCCAGATTGCCCGGGGTATGCAGAGTGTGGGCCAGATTGCCCGGGGTATGCAGAGTGTGGGGCAGATTGCCCGGGGTATGCAGAGTGTGGGGCAGATTGCCCAGGACATGCAGAGTGTGGTGTAGATTGCCTGGGACATGCAGAGTGTGGGCCAGATTGCCCGGGACATGTAGAGTGTGGTGCAGATTGCCCGGGACATGCAGTGTGGTGCAGATTGCCCGGGACATGCAGAGTGTGGGCCAGATTGCCCGGGACATGTAGAGTGTGGTGCAGATTGCCCGGGACATGCAGTGTGGTGCAGATTGCCCGGGACATGCAGAGTGTGGGCCAGATTGCCCGGGACATGTAGAGTGTGGTGCAGATTGCCCGGGACATGCAGTGTGGTGCAGATTGCCCGGGACATGCAGAGTGTAATGTAGATTGCCCGGGATATGCAGAATGTGGTGCAGATTGCCCAGGAAATGCAGAGTGTGGTGCAGATTGCCCGGGACATGCAGTGTGGTGCAGATTGCCCGGGACATGCAGAGTGTGGTGCAGATTGCCTGGGGCATGCAGAGTGTGGTGCAGATTGCCCGGGACATGAAGAGTGTGGGGCAGATTGCCCGGGATATGCAGAGTGTGGGGCAGATTGCCCAGGACATGCAGTGTGGTGCAGATTGCCCGGGACATGCAGAGTGTGGTGCAGATTGCCCGGGACATGCAGTGTGTGGTGCAGATTGCCCGGAACATGCAGAGTGTGGGGCAGATTGCCCGGGATATGCAGAGTGTGGTGCAGATTGCTCGGGACATGCAGAGTGTGGGGCAGATTGCCCGAGACATGCACAGGGTAATGCAGATTGCCGGGACAGACAGAGTGTGATACAGATTGCCCAGGACATGCAGAGTGTGGTGCAGATTGCCCGAGACATGCACAGTGTGGTGCAGATTGCCCGGGACATGCACAGGGTAGTGCAGTTTGCCTGGGACATGCAGAGTGTGGTGTAGATTGCCCGAGACATGCACAGGGTAATGCAGATTGCCGGGACAGACAGAGTGTGATGCAGATTGCCCAGGACATGCAGAGTGTGGTGCAGATTGCCCGGAACATGCAGAGTGTGGTGTAGACTGCCTGGGACATAGAGAGTGTGGGGCAGATTGCCCGGGACATGCAGAGTGTGGTGCAGATTGCCCGGGACATGCAGAGTGTGGTGTAGATTGCCCGGGACATGCAGAGTGTGGTGCAGATTGCCCGGGACATTCAGAGTGTGGGGCAGATTGCCTGGAACATGCAGAGTGTGGTGTAGATTGCCCGGGACATGCAGAGTGTGGGGCAGATTGCCCAGGACATGCAAAGTGTGGTGTAGATTGCCCGGGACATGCAGAGTGTGGGGCAGATTGCCCGGGACATGCAGAGTGTGGTGCAGATTGCCCGGGACATGCAGAGTGTGGTGCAGATTGCCCGGGACATGCAGAGTGTGGGGCAGATTGCCCGGGACATGCAGAGTGTGGTGCAGATTGCCCGGGGCATGTAGAGTGTGGTGCAGATTGCCCGGGACATGCAGAGTGTGGTGCAGATTGCCCGGGGCATGTAGAGTGTGGTGCAGATTGCCCGGGACATGTAGAGTGTGGTGCAGATTGCCCGGGACATGCAGAGTGTGGTGCAGATTGCCCGGGGCATGCAGTGTGGTGCAGATTGCCCTGAATCCTACAGGCTTGCATGTCATTAATATCCCAGGGGGCTGCAGGTAGCTGGGGCTACATTATGCCCACCTAGGAGGGAAAGGTGAAATCTATGGCTATTTTGTACAAAAAAAAAGTTAAAAAAACATAAAAAAATTAAAATAAAAAATATTTGCAAGTGTGGTAAAGATAGGGGTGAGGAACACTATGATAAAGTAGTGCGCAGGTCTACTTCAGTACAATGTTGAAGAGCAAGGACATTTTTACAGCTGCTGTTAGGGGTGTCCGATGTTATTTTTTAGTGCCTCTAAATGCCTCTCCATGTTAGATTATGTGTCCATACACAGATAAACTTTCAGAGGCGTTTGGAGGCATAAAAATTTAAAAAGAAAAAATTATCCTTTACAATCACTTTAAATCATTCAGGAGAGGTTTCAAAACGTTCTGTGTACATTAAGCCTAAGAATTTTGTTTTATTTGGTACTAATTGCTGTTATTGGTAATTTTATTGTGTTATTGTGTCTTGTTCTGTTCATTATTGTGATATTGTGTTGTCTTTGTATCATAATACTTTCCCTTTGGGATTAATAAAGTATTCTGAATCTGAAAGTCACATCCAAGTTGACTTTAACCTCGGCAATGACTGGCACTCACCCGAAAAGTCCTCCAGCATTGCAATTTTATGGAAAATGATGGAGAATCTTGAACCTGAGCAGATATTGAGGAGTGTTCCTCTCCAGGTCTGTCCAGTATGGCCACCCACCGTTCCTCTCCTCTCAACCCTTGACTGTTTGGATTAGCAGGGACCTGATAATGGAAATCCATAATCCACCTTCCCTGCTCTGTGGCCAGATCAGTCTCATTCTTGGCTTGACACAGGACAGACGGGGCTGAGCCAGGCGCTACTGCTGTGCATGTATGTGCAGTTTCAACGTGAAGGGAGGGGAGGGGGGGGGGGGGAACATGAAACATTTCATATTCACATCACACAAGGAGCTGATATCTATATCAGCTACTGCTAAGGAAGCAGCAAGCGTTGGGATGTCAGCAGAGGAGCAGCGCACCTGGACTGCTGCCGGAAGGTGCGTGAAATCCTATCGGAGCTGTTAGAGGTCTATAAAACAAGAAAAGAAAGCGGCGAGCTGGTTGCCCTCCGCCACACTCCTGTGGTCACGGACAATGTGAAGGCTGCTTTGTTTCCAGAGAAGCAATGACAATAACTTCAGACTATGGGACTGGATTATAAAGCAGCCTCAAAGACTTGAAAAGGGATCAGTCTGTCGCTGTCGAGCTCAGCGATAACAGGTGCTTGGCAGCAATACGCCGACTGAGCGCAGCACGGGCACTCACCGTTCTATCTACAGATTAATGGCACAGCTATGGGAAAGTTACTGGAAGCCACGGAGGAAGGAAAGCAGCCAGGTAAGCCGGGGGGATTATTTTAAAAGAAATTTATCTAAGAGATTTTATAAGAAATTTATATAAGACATTTTAAAAGATTTTTTTTAAAGAAATTTATCTAAGAGATTTTATAAGATTTTTTTTTAAAGAAATTTATATAAGAAATTTTATAAGAAATTTATATAAGAGATTTTATAAGATTTTTTTAAAAAGAAATTTATATAAGAAATTTTATAAGAAATTTATATAAGTGATTTTATAAGAAATGTATATAAAAAATTTTTTAAAGATTTTTTTAAAGAAATTTGTATAAGACATTTTATAAGAAATGTATCTAAAAAAAATTATAAGAAATGTATACAAGAAATTTTATAAGATTTTTTTAAAAGAAATTTATATAAGAAATTTATATAAGAAATTTTATAAGATTTTTTTTTTAAGAAATTTATATAAGAAATTTTATAAGAAATTTATGTAAGAGATTTTTTAAGAAATTTATATAAGACATTTTATAAGATTTTTTTAAAGAAATGTATAAAGGAAATTTTATAAGTAATTTATATAGAAAATTTATATAAGAAATTTGGAATTTTGGGGAGTTCTTAAAAATCACAGGCAACCCCCCCCCCCCCCCCAAATACCTCAAACTCTGAGAGTATATTTTTGATTCTGTAGCTCCTTTATTGCGTGTTTGCTTTTAATGCTACTATGCTACAAGTTCCGATCACTGCTTAGGGAAATAAATACGGATTTTTTTCAGGAGAAACGAAGGGTGGGTGCAAGTGTTGGAGTTTCTTACAGATGACTTTGAATCCAACCAAAATTATAGGAAGATTTAGAAAAAAAAAAGAAATGCACAATGCAAAGAGGGGGCTGATAACACCCTCACCAGGATAGGTACGTTCAGGGTCAGGTTTTCAGCAGTCAGCTGGCATAATAGTTCATTAGGTGTGTTTGGCTTATTTGGTATGGCAGTGCAAAGGGCAGGGAGGGTATGCAGAGGGCAGGGACGGTATGCAGAGGGCAGGGAGGGTATGCAGAGGGAAGTAAGGGTGTGCAAAGGGCAGAGAGGGTATGAAAAGGGTAGGGAGGGTATGCAAATGGTAGGAAGGGTATGCAAAGGAAAGAGAGGGTATGTAAATAGCAAGGAGGGTGTGCAAAGTGCAGGGAGGGTATGTAAAGGGAAGAAACAGTGTACAAAGGGCAGGGAAGGTGTGCAAAGGGAAGGGAGGGTGAGCAAAAGAAAGGGAGGGTGTGCAAAGGGCAGGGATGGTATGCTAAGGGCAGGGAGTGTGTGCAAAGTGCAGGGAGGGTATGCAAAGGGCAGGGAGGGTGTGCAAAGGGTAGGGACCCATAGCAACCTATCAGAGGTTTCTCATAGGCTAGGTCCGTCAGGTTATAGTTTTCAGACGTGAGCTGGCATAATAGTTAATTGTGTGTGTTTGGCTTTTTTGTTATGGCAGTGCAAAGGGCAGGGAGGGTATGCAATTGGCAGGAAGGGTGTGCAAAGGGCAGGAAAGGTGTGCAAAAGGCAGGGAGGGTGTGCAAAGGGCAGGAAGGGAGTGCAAAGGGCAGGGAGGGTGTGCAATTGGCAGGAATGGTGTGCAAAGGGCAGGAAGGGTGTACAAAGGGCAGGGAGGGTGTGCAAAGGAAAGGTAGGGTATGTAAAGGGCAGGGAGGGTATGTAAAGGGTAGGGAGGGTATTATAAGGGTAGAGAGGGTGTGCAAAGGGTAGGAAGGATGTGCAAAGGGCAGGGAGGATATGTAAAGGGTAGGGAGGGTGTGCAAAGGGCAGGGAGGGTATGTAAAGGGTAGGGAGGGTGTGCAAAGCACAGGGAGGGCATGCAAAGGGCAGGGGGGGGGCGTTCAAAGGGTAGGGAGGGTATGCAAAGAGTAGGAAGGGTATGCAAAGGGCAGGGAGGGTAAGTAAAGGGAAGGAATAGTGTACAAAGGGCAGGGAGGGTGTGCAAAGGGGAAAGGAGGGTGTGCAAAGTGCAGGAAGGGTATGCAAAGGGCAGGGATGGTGTGCAAAAGGTAGGGACCCATAACAACTTAGCAGAGGTCTCTCATAGGATAGGTTCACACTTGAGTATTGGCTTCTTCAAGCATTTTTTTTTAAAGTGTGCTTTTACACGCATTTTCAGGCACAAGCATTTCACAGTTTAGACCAATGGAGAGCAGGTTACTAGAAGGAGGAAACTGTCTGTTAGGAGCAAAAAATGTGCAATAAACACATGTAAAGCTTTTTTTTTTCATGTGCTCCAATTGAAATCCATAGGACTAAAAATACTTGATCCTGCCCCAAAGAAGTGCCTGTACTTCTATTGCTTGATCAGCGACAGCACATTGCTCAGATGTGAATGAGCCCCATAGCAAAAACAAATGGAAATGTTGTTGTGGAACCTTGTTGCACTTCCGGAAATGAATGAGTTCTAGGGCTTATTCACATTTAGTCAATTTTAGGGTGCACTACCACAATGCATGAGCATGAATGGGCACTCAAATGACAGTCATCTGGCTGGATGTTGGGAACATCATCACTGCTCTTTGCACAGCCTATATCTTATCCCCATAAGTACCAACACACACACACAGCAACCAATCAGAATCTAATCTGACCTCTGCTGAGTGAATTCCACTTGATTGCTGTGGGTTGCTGTATTTAAGAGTTAACAGTTAGGAACGAGAACACAGAATCAGGATGGAGGAATTATAATTTTATCATTTTTATGTGGATTCTGCAAAACAGGTAGTGAATAGGTGTGCAGTTCAGGCTCTGGGGGGGACTACAACACCCAGCATGACAATGGGCTGGTGTTAGAAAGCCATGCAATGACTATTTCCAAAGTGCAGTAATCCCAAAAGTAGGTTATTGTGCAAGCCAGGCAGAGCCATGGGGGTCAGTGCATGCAGATACTTGTAGTTCTCCAATTGGAAGGCAGAAGAGCAGGTTTTGCTGAGGCTTAATTCTACAGAACTGATATGGTAACAAAGATAAGATTAGAGGGTTGGAGACTACAAGTCCCAGCATACCTGTGAGTTAGTGTGCATCTGATTCGGGGAACTTGTAGTCTTCCATTAAAAAGAAAGGGAAAAATATGAAGGATGTTCTGAAATGTATTTTATGAAGTTAGTCTGTTGTGGATTCAAGTGTCCCTTCAGTTGCTGTGGAACTACAAATCTCAGAAAAGAAGCCCAATGACATTGGATGGTGGAATCTGAATGCAGGCTTGAGCAGATTATCAACAGATATGGAATGTGACTACACTGGCAAGGTCCACTGGGACTTGTAGCTCTACAACAGCTAGACAAGCCAATGAGTAGACCTCCCAGCTGTGCTAAAAGGCTGGTCTCACACCAATGCGTTTTTCCTCCGATGCGTTTTCATCTGAAATCATTGGAAATGCATCAAAACGCATGTCAAGGAAGGTTAACATGGGTTTTCAACACATGTTGCAATACACTTTGTATTGAGGGGCCTTTTTTTGGTGTCCTTGTGCATTAAACAAACTCATGTGCGTTACCGCACGCTCATTATCATGCATTTTTTTTCATGTATTAAC
Organism: Aquarana catesbeiana; assembly: GCF_042186555.1. Classification (NCBI taxonomy): domain Eukaryota; kingdom Metazoa; phylum Chordata; class Amphibia; order Anura; family Ranidae; genus Aquarana; species Aquarana catesbeiana. The sequence goes on along the minus strand of NC_133329.1, from coordinate 90,475,675 downwards.
CCCTTGCCGCGCGTATAACACATGTGGAGAAGGATCTGGGTGTTCTGGTAGATCATAAGCTCAATAATAGCCTGCAATGCCAAGCTGCGGTTTCCAAAGCGAGCAAAATCCTTTCTTGTATTAAGAGAGGTATGGACTCCAGAGAGAGAGATCATTTTGCCCCTGTACAAATCATTAGTAAGACCTCATCTGGAATATGCAGTTCAGTTTTGGGCACCAGTTCTCAAAAAGGATATCGGGGAACTGGAGAAAGTGCAGAGAAGAGCAACCAAACTGATAAGAGGCATGGAGGAGATCAGCTATGAGGAAAGATTAGAGGAACTGAATTTATAAAAATAAAGCATTTTTATTTAAACGTAGGCTCTTACTTATTGGCTGAGGAGAAAGGGGGCTGGGGGGGGGGAGCTTAGGTGGTGTTAGTGGCTGGGTAGGTGGGGCTTCAGCAGTTGCAGAGTAGTAATCGGTGGAAGAACATCCCTCCCGCCCTTCATGTAATTACCTTAGTTATAGCTGTTTGACTTTCGGTGTTGGTGTTTTGGGGTCCTTGACGGGGGTCTAAATCTGGTCATTGGGTAAATAGTGGGGAACCATCTGAGGTATGGTATCCTTGAGTGGGAATGGTTAACTGCGTAGTGACCGGGTATTTTTAAGAACCCTGGGAGGCTGAGGTCAGTTGGGTTTAGGCCCTAGGCTGGGGTTGCAACTCAGCTTAGCTGGTGCCTCAGACACAAAAATGTTAGGTATATATGGTACCGTCAACAGAGCCGGTGCTACCACTAGGCAAACTAGGCAGCTGCCTAGGGCGCCTGGCCACTGGTGTTCCTACTCTCTTCTTTCTGCAGCAAGCAACTAAGTCTCAGCATCAGCAGGCAGCCGCCGCTCCGTTTGCACATAGTGTCAGAGGTGCAGTGGTGGCAGGGGACTGTGTCTGTGTTCCGACTCCCGAATGAATGGAAGCAAGCAAACATTCATTATGGGCGCTGGTGAGGCTGCATTTGATGGGCGCTGGTGAGGCTGCATTTGATGGACGCTGGTGAGGCTGCATTGATGGGCGCTGGTGAGGCTGCATTTGATGGGCGCTGGTGAGGCTGCATTGATGGGCGCTGGTGAGGCTGCATTGATGGGCGCTGGTGAGGCTGCATTGATGGGCGCTGGTGAAGCTGCATTTGATGGGCGCTGGTGAGGCTGCATTTGATGGGCGCTGGTGAGGCTGCATTTGATGGGCGCTGGCGTGGCTGCATTTGATGGGCGCTGGCGAGGCTGCATTTGATGGGCGCTGGTGAGGCTGCACTGATGGGCACTGGTGAGGCTGCACTTGATGGGCGCTGGTGAGGCTGCATTTGATGGGCGCTGGTGAGGCTGCATTGATGGGCGCTGGTGAGGCTGCACTGATGGGCACTGGTGAGGCTGCCAGTGGGGTGGTTAGCTCTTAGCTACCCTAGTCATGTCCTAGAACACAGACACGCACCATATGGCAACCGTTACCATGCGTCGTGGTGTGCTGCAACTCATGTACTTTGGAGCTTTATTGCATTAGTGCGTTCAAAATGAATGGCAGCACAATGTACTAACATAGGAAACGGCGCTGCAGTAACGAACACAGAAATCTATTTTGTCCCCTAATGTCAACATGCTTAATAACATGCGTTGATGTGTGTCATGACTTATTGACACTTATTGACGCACGTCTTAACGTATACATTGAGATGTGCTTAAGGCTCGGTTCACATATGAGCCACATGCGGCTCCCAGCAGGGGTCCGGTGCGTCCTGGTTCATCGTTTCAGGTTCGATGTCAGCCCGATTTTTGGGCTGAATTCGGACCTGAAACAGACCAAAAGATGCACAGCTTTTTTTGTGCAAAACGCACCGGACCCACTGTGGAGATATGTGAACTGGCTCCATAGAGAGCCGGTCAAAATCTCCTGCTATTGCGAATTGGATGGGGGGATCCCGGCATCCAATTTGCAATGGTGTGAACCCAGCCTTCAAGTTTTGCATTGACTTTATTGCAAACCCCGCCAAGTAAAAATACAAAGGTGTGAATCCAGCCTCAATCTAGATCTACCAAAACGACGTAGTAGAAGGAGTCCCACCTAAACAATCCACTCTTGTATCTAACCAGGTAGGATTGTTGGTACATCTCAAAAAGATTGTCCAGTTAGATCGTAAGGTGTATGGCCATCTTCAGGGCATGCTGACAATTGTAGTTGTACAATGTAAACTTACACAGTCTCAGCATTACAGAGCAAGTTCAGTTAAAAGTGACCAACTACTTCAAGGTGGACCTGCACCTTTCTATAGCCCATAATCTCTGACAGTCGCCTAGGACTCCTCAATACATTTCAGGGGAGTCCCCTTATTTTTCAGTCATCATGAAATTAAACCCTTGTGAGATATAACCCCCTCATTGAAAAGTGCCTCCTCTGCCACCTGTCTGATTTCTGTAGGAGGAAGCTGGCAGCGAGGGGTTAAATGGCGTGGAATCTCACATGTGGCTGAGCCCTAATTTCGTTTTATCACTCTGATCGATGCGTGCGTTAGGGAATTAATTCAGCCGTTATCGGTATTCAGAGAACTATATTTGTCAGGGAAGTTGATGATGGTAAGCCTTTTATTGTTCCCACATCATGAAGACAAATTGGCGATCGGATGATTATACTTTATTTATATCGCCTGTCGCTAGGGCTCATGTATCAGCTTTTTTAATCTCTCCTTCTATTTTTATTTTTTTTTCTCTTTGGCTACCCCTGAGAGTCTTTTATCATGTTAATTATGATCTGTCTGGATGGGGGAGCTGTCGGTGGGAGGGGGGGGGGGGGTGATATTGCAATGATTAGACATATATAGGAATAGGGAGGCATCCGCAGCGCACAAATTCCCATCCAAAATGTGTGCTGTGTGGAATTTGTACTGTGTGTGAGTGTATGTGTGATTGATGCTTTGTGTATATGTGTGTGATTTGTGCTATGTGTGTGTATATGTTTGTGATTTGTGCTATGTGTGTGTATATGTGTGTGATTTGTGCTATGTGTGTGTATATGTGTGTAATTTGTGCTATGTGTATGATTTGTGCTATGTGTGTGTGTATATGTGTGTGATGTGTGCTATGTGTGTGTATATGTGTGTGATTTGTGCTATGTGTGTGTGTAGATGTGTGCTATGTGTGTGTATATGTGTGTGATTTGTGCTATGTGTGTGTGTAAATGTGTGTGATTTGTGCTATGTGTGTGTATATGTGTGTGATTTGTGCTATGTGTGTGTGTATATGTGTGTGATTTGTGCTATGTGTGTGTAGATGTGTGTGATTTGTGCTATGTGTGTGTGTATATGTGTGTGATTTGTGCTATGTGTGTGTGTATATGTGTGTGATTTGTGCTATGTGTGTGTAGATGTGTGTGATTTGTGCTATGTGTGTGTGTAAATGTGTGTGATTTGTGCTATGTGTGTGTATATGTGTGTGATTTGTGCTATGTGTGTGTATATGTGTGTGATTTGTGCTATGTGTGTGTGTATATGTGTGTGATTTGTGCTATGTGTGTGTGTATATGTGTGTGATTTGTGCTATGTGTGTGTAGATGTGTGTGATTTGTGCTATGTGTGTGTGTATATGTGTGTGATTTGTGCTATGTGTGTGTGTATATGTGTGTGATTTGTGCTATGTGTGTGTAGATGTGTGTGATTTGTGCTATGTGTGTGTGTAAATGTGTGTGATTTGTGCTATGTGTGTGTATATGTGTGTGATTTGTGCTATGTGTGTGTATATGTGTGTGATTTGTGCTATGTGTGTGTACATGTGTGTGATTTGTGTCATGTGTGTATATGTGTGTGAATAGTGCTATGTTATAATTACTGTGCTGCTGATACGTAGTGTATACTTAGTATATACTAATGTGTGGTTTATGCTATGTGTTTAAGTTGTATTGTGTTATAATGACAGCACTGCTGATACATTGTGTATACTTTGTATATGTACTGTATGTGGTTTGTGAAATGTGTGTAAGCTGTGCTATGTTTTAATGACTGTACTGCTGACCTGTAGTGAATACTTTGTATATGTGTGTAATTTGTACTGTGTGTGTATTTGTGATCTGTGTTGTGTGTGTGTGTATGTATATGTATATATATATGTATATGTATATGTGTATATATATATATATATATATATATATATATATATATATATATATATATTTTTTTTTTTTTTTTTAGTATCTCACACAAGTGAATACACCCCTGACATTTTTGTAAATATTTTCTTCTGTCTTTTCATGTGACAACGCTGAAGAAATTACACTTTGCCACAATGTAAAGTAGTGAGTGTACAGCTTGTATAACAGTGTAAATTTGTTGCCCCCTCAAAATAACTCAACACACAGCCATTAATGTCTAAACCGCTGGTAACAAAAGTGAGTACACCCCTAAGTGTAAATGTCTAAATTGGGCCCAATTAGCCATTTTCCCTCCCTGGTGTCATGTGACTCATTAGTGTTACAAGGTCTCAGGTGTGAATGGGGAGCAGGTGTGTTAAATTTGGTATTATCGCTCTCACTCTCTCATACTGGTCACTGGAAGTTCAACATGGCACCTCATGGCAAAGAACTCTCCGAGGATCTAAAAAAAAGAATTGTTGCTCTACATAAAGATGACCTAGGCTATAAGAAGATTGCCAAGACCCTGAAACTGAGCTGCAGCACAGTGGCCAAGACCATACAGCGGTTTAACAGGACAGGTTCCACTCAGAACAGGCCTCGCCATGGTCGACCAAAGGAGTTGAGTGCACGTGCTCAACGTCATATCCAGAGGTTGTCTTTGGGAAATAGACATATGAGTGCTGCCAGCATTGCTGCAGAGGTTGAAGGGGTGGGGGGTCAGCCTGTCAGGGCTCAGACCATACGCCACACGCTGCATTAAATTAGTCTGCATGGCTGTCATCCCATAAAGAAGTCTCTCTTCTAAAGATGATGCACAAAAAAGGCTGCAAACAGTTTGCTGAAGACAAGCAGACTAAGGACATGGTTTCTGAAAACCATGTCCTGTGGTCTGATGAGTGCTGCATGAGTGCTGCCGGCACTGGGGAGCTACAGTTCATTGAGGGAACCATGAATCCCAAAATGTACTGTGACATACTGAAGCAGAGCATGATCCCCCCGTCGGAGACTGGGCCGCAGGGCAGTATTCCAACATGATAACGACCCCAAACACACCTCTAAGACGACCACTGCCTTGCTAAAGAAGCTGAGGGTAAAGATGGACTGGCCAAGCATGTCTCCAGACCTAAACCCTATTGAGCATCTGTGGGACATCCTCAAGTGGAAGGTGGAGGAGCGCAAGGTCTCTAACATCCACCAGCTCCGTGATGTCATCATGGAGGAGTGGAAGAGGACTCCAGTGGCAACCTGTGAAGCTCTGGTGAACTCCATGCCCAAGAGGGTTAAGGCAGTGCTGGAAAATAATGGTGGCCACACAAAATATTGACACCTTGGGCCCAATTTGGACATTTTCACTTAGGGGTGTACTCACTTTTGTTGCCAGCGGTTTAGACATTAATGGCTGTGTGTTGAGTTATTTTGAGGGGACAGTAAATTTACACTGTTATACAAGCTGTACACTCACTACTTTACATTGTAGCAAAGTGTCATTTCTTCAGTGTTGTCACATGAAAAGATAGAATAAAATATTTACAAAAATGTGAGGGGTGCACTCACTTTTGTGAGATGCTGTATAAATATATATATATATTACTGTATATGTGTGTGTTGGTGATTAGTGCATTATGTATGTGCGTGGTTGATTAGTGCATTATGGATATGCATATATGTGATGATTAGTGATTATACACTATATATATATATATATATATGTGATCACTGTGCTGCGTCTGTCCAGTGGTGGGTACAAAGGTGGACCAGTAAATGGTTGTGCCGGTAACCTGGAGCTCTTAGATGAAGCCGTATCCTAGAACTGGATGTGTATGCGCCTTGTACTGTCTCACAATCCTTGCTTCGCATTAAATACATGTCAGATTTGAATAGACGTAGAGGATTCAGGAGCAGACTTCTTCTGACAATGCTCTTTGCCTGGCTGCCCTGCTGCTTTATTGTTTAATTATATTGACTTTCTAGTCTGCATGTCTGCTCTGCTGACACCTCTGAACCCCTTTGCTGGCAATTGACTCGTTTTCAATATACTTGGGATAAGCAGAGACAATATGGGGTTCAGCAGCACATAGACTGAGAGAACGTCCAAATACTTCACACACCTGAACGCATCTAAAAGTGCCTAAATGTGTTTGAAAAGGTCTAAGCGTAGTAACAGAAGGCATCATGTGGTGTTCTCTCACTGCCTATATTGTCCAACACCCAGCAAATAGATAGGAAGCAGGGAGATTTCCTCTCACTTCCTGTTCTGAATGATACCAGCCAAATAGAGAGGAAGCAAGGAGAGTTCCTTTCACTCCTGCTCTGTCTGATGCCCCTTAAGGCTCGAGTAATGCCGCGTACACACGAGCGGACTTTACGGCATACTTGGTCCAGCGGACCAGACTCCGTTGGATAATTCGATCGTGTGTGGGCTCCAGTGGACTTTTGTTCCCCAAAAGTTTGACGGACCTAGAAATGAAACATGTTTCAAATTTTTCCGATGGACTCGAGTCCGGTCGAAAAATCCGCTCGTCTGTATGCTAGTCCGACAGACTAAAACCGACGCTAGGGCAGCTATTGGCTACTGGCTATGAACTTCCTTATTTTAATCCGGTCGTACGTCATCACGTACGAATCCGTCGGACTTTGGTGTGATTGCTTGTGTCCAAGTCCGTCCGTTTGTAAGTCCGGCGCACCTACGCTACAAAGTCCGTCGGAAAGATCGTCAGACCAAGTCTGCCGTAAAGTCCGCTCGTGTGTACGCGGCATAACACCGCTGCTCTGTCCGACATCGCATGTGATTTGCACCGCACTGCTGGGCAACTCACATGCTATGTCTGTGCGATGTGAATTCAGCCATACAGATTGTTTGCCTGAATTTGCATTGCATTAGGACCAGAGTCGTGCAGGACTCTTTTTTTGGTCCGCATCAGAATCGGATCGCATTGGGTGTTCACACCCATGCGATCCAATCCCTGTCCAAATTGACAGTTCGCACTACGATATGCGAACCGATCTGTGGGTGTCATTAACTTTGTATTAACACCCGCAGCAGTTCACATAGGGCAGACTGACAACTCATGGGGCCCCCGGGCAATAGGAGATTATGGGGCCCCAAGGTTTAAAGATGGCCACCACGCAGCAGCCATCTTTATGACGCAACATTAATGTGACCTGCGGTGTGAATAGTGTGCTGTGGCTAAATTATGCTGCGTATTTAGTCTAGCTTTTTAATCTAATAAGACATTTTAGTCTGATTTTCTACAAAAAAAAAATTTTTTTTTTTTTTACAATTTTTTTTTAATTTTAATGTTCAAATAATTTTAATATAATTTTTTTTTACATTCACAATGCTGTTGGGGGGGGGCACTTTAAAGAAGTATCAGGGGTCTATAGACCCCTGAAGTCTCATTTTTGAGACTGAGAATGGGACTGAGGACACATCCCCAGTCCCTTTCTCTGTAGCCTTAGCTGCACTGCAAATGAATTAACAGAAGAGGCTCCTACCTACATATTCATGAACTGAAGCATAGGAAACACAATTACCTGCAGCTGCTGCCAGCGGTAAAGGAAAGGATGGGGCACTCTGGAGGAAATAAGTGTGCTCTTTAGAAGCACTAAGAGGAACTCGAGGAGTTAGTACCTTCAAAGTGCCCCCTTACATCCTCCTGTAGAGTGCCCCCTTTCTGCTCCTCCAGGGTGCCCCTATTTAACCACTTGCCTACTGGGCACTTTTACCCCCTTCTTGCCCAGGCCAATTTTCAGCTCTTAGGACTGTCACACTTTGAATGACAATTGCGCGGTCATGTAACACTGTACTCATATGAAATTTCTATCATTTTTTCACACAAATAGAGCTTTGTTTTGGTGGTATTTAATCACCGCTGGGTTTTTATTTTTTGCTAAATAAACGAAAAAAAGACCAAAAATGAAAAGAAAAAATACCTTTTCATAGTTTGCTATAAAATTTAGCAAACAGGTAATTTTTCTCTTTCACTGATGTGTGCTGATGAAGCTGCACTGATAGGCTGCACTGATAGACTGCACTGATGGGCACTGATAGGCTGCACTGAGGGGCATTGATGAGGCGGCACTGATAGGCTGCACTGATTAGGAGGCACTGATAGGTGGTACTGATGAGGAGGCACTCATAGGTGGCACTGATGGGAACTGATAGGCGGTACTGATAGGCTGCACTGATGGGCGGCACTGATGAGCACTGATAGGCAGCACTGATGGGCTGCACAGATGGGCACTGATAGGCGGCACTGATGGGTGGCACTAATAGGCTGCACTGATGGGCAATGATAGGTGGTACTGATGAGTAGGCACTGATACAGAGGCACTGCTAGGCGGCACTCATAGGCACTTGAAAAATAAATAGCAAAAGCCATTTATGGGTGGCACTGATTGGCTCCACTGATGAGGCAGCATTGACGAGGAGGCACACTGTGGCCCCATTCACACCTGAGCGTTTTGTAGCTTGAAGCCTGAAGCTACAAAATGCTTGAGGGGAAAAAATCCATAATTCTCTATGGAGATGGTTCACATCTCCACTTCAAGTCACCTGAAGCCCTACGCCTGAAGCTCAAACAAGTTCTGGACCCTTTTTTGTCGTTCGCATCGAGCAGATTTGGGCGTTTTTGGAGCAGGAAGCAGATGACAAAATCTAAAAACATAGCAACAAATGATGGAACAGATGATCAATTTTTCCTATTGGCTAATTAAAAAAACGCCAAACGCCGGAAAACGCTGCATGTAAACGCGCAAATACGCATGACAAAACGCGCGTCAAAACGCTGGAAAAACGATCAAAAACGCTACGCTCAGGTGTGAATGGGACCTGATAGGTGGCACTGATTGCAAGCCCTGGAGGGCACTGATTGTCCGCACTGGTGGGCACTGTGGGGACTGCACATATCAATGTACAGTAGTTGTCCCATTTACAGAACCTCTTTATCAGCTCTCCTCTCCTTTCCTCTTGAGGCCAGGCCAGCGAGGGAGCCAGATGTACTTGCTGCTCACCTGCAGCAGAGTGCAGGTAGCAGGGACAGAATTTGTAATGACAGGCCAAGCTACTACTGAGCAAAGACAGGTGCTCTTAATGTCGTCCCCCCCCCCCCCCCCCCAATCCTATTATGGTGTTTGAGGGAGCTCAGGAAGATTCACAGAACGGGGTGGGAGATGTGCTGGCTGGAATGTTGAGAAGGAACCAGTGCAGTGACCTCTTATCAAGCCCAAGAAGAGGAGTGGGAGAGCACGGGAAGGAACACAGAGAAATGTGCAGTGGCAGGGACTCCCAAGAGACCAGAACAGACAGTAGCTGGCCAGAATGGACTTCACCTCCTTCATCAATCACAGGGAGAACAGGGGGCGCGCAGGAAAGATCACAGAGTCATCTGTGCTGTGGCTGCAGGGCTACAAGTGACAGTGACAGGCTGGATTGGTGTGAGAGCGGCTCTTGTAGTTATGCCCAAAGTAATGCTGGAGGGAGAGAAGAGTCAGCACTGCAGTGTGAGTGCAGTTTCCGGGAAACCTGAACATCAGGGTATATGCTGACAGACAGCAGAGCTCTCTCTCTGTGTCCACTCCAGATGCTTGGCAACAGTCAGGGGTGGGCCCCCTGCTGGCCCCGGCCCCTCGGGCAGCGCCCGATATGCCGAATGGTCAGTCCGCCCCTGACTGCCTGCGAGTTGTATACGATGCGGGAACCCGTACTGGATTTAGACGGGTTCTCGCATCGCAGCAGTGTGAACCAAGCCTAAATAAGCAGGAAATGGGAGATTTTCTATCTGTGACTGTCCTTGCTAAATAAGCAGGAAGTGAAGAGATTTTATTTTATTTCCTGTGTAGCACTTACCACTGTAGCAGCCACTGGTGCATTGGTCCCCTGTTTCCGGATGACAACTTTCCTTCCAGCAATGCCACTTCCTGTAATGCAGTGTTTCTCAACCTTTTTTCAATCAAGGCACCCTTTAAAATTATGGACAGTCTCGAGGCACCTCGTTCTAAAATGTGAAAAATGATTCTAATAGATTTACATAATGCAGCAACATCCACTCGTACGACACCCAATGTTAGAGGTGATTTATTCTTCCAAAGCAAATCTTTTACACACTGGTACCGACTAGTATTCCAATCTTTCTCTTCTCCCTTAATTTCTCTCCATCAGTCAGCTAATCTGACCCCAGTTCTAAAGGGAGAGGGGCAGAGGAGGGTCAAACAAGGATGCTGTGGAGGCAACAGACATCCCCCTGGACCGGTAACCAGGTTTGATCCACTTGCTATACAATTTTTGATACATTTTTAGGCATTTTATCAAGGCAACCCTGAGTGCCGGTTCACACTACCGCGACTTGGGATCCGACTTGTCAGACCTCAAGTTGCCCCAAGTCGCTTGACATCTGAAAGTCCATGTAAGTGAATGAGAGCCGTCTATATGTACGCTACTGAAGTCGCTCCGACTTCAGAAAAGGTCCCTGTACTACTTCAAGGCGACTTGTAGGCGACTTGTACCCATTGATTTCAATGTAAGTCGCCTACAAGTCGGATCGTGATCTATACTGAAGCGACTTCACAGGAAGAGAAGATGTTTTTTTCAAGCAAACCCCTCCCTCCCCCAGAGCGGATTGTAGTTTGATTGGCCACTGGAAAGTCGCCTGTCCTGGAGGCGACTTGAAGTCGCCATGTAAGTCGCCCCAAGTCGCTCCAAGTCGCGCTGTGGTGTCGCCCTCAGGTCGTGTTGCCCCTGTGTGAACCGAGCCTCAAGAAACCTCAAGGCACCCTGGTTAAAAAAGGCTGCTTTAATACACCAAGGCTGATTTAGAAAATATATCCAGTTTCCCTTCACTTCCCTCTTACTGCCACAAGCTCGGACTTCTCTTTCCTTTTCCTCCTTCTGCCGTACTCTACTGTCCTGTGACATGTAGGCCCATACAATGCTTGGCTTGATAGAAGGTGTCTCTTGGGGACTATATCCTATCTCATAGTTCCAAGCAGCTCCGAGAAGTCTTTTCCTTTCCCCGAACAAGAAAGGGAAAGAACAGAATGCCAGCAGTAATAAAAAATAACAGTTAGACACTGTCTAACTGGTGTCTCCTAAACCCTGAATCTAGGGGGTCCTAACTAAAGGAGCAGTACTGGAAGCTACTTCAGTCTCTCCAAACCCCTCCCAATGACCAGTGTAGTCTTAACCACTGGGTTCTGGAGTTCTGCGCTGGAATGTTAAAAAAAACAAACAAAATGTACAACAAAAATAGTCAGCTCTAAATGCCTATCCTACAGCTGCTGGCAATAAGGTGATCTATATAACCTTATTGGAACAAATGCGTATAAAATTGCAGCGCTAAAAGATTCAATATAAAGTTCAAAAAGTTCATACACTGTGGAAATGGTTTTTAAATCCTACCAAAATAGCCAAATGTCTCTAGAAATCCTGGCTGCTTACTTAAGTGCAGCAATAACGCATGTATCCATAACCTCCAGGATAACTGTATGGTCTTTAGGACTCCAGATATGGCAAAGGAAGAAAGAAAGATTATAGAGTGTAATGCTGTATGAAATTATCATATGTACCAAAACCATGCATGCAGTGTCATTCACCAAACAGCATGAGACACGTGAACACCATTGAGAGCCGTCACCACACCAGTGGCCACCCACATGTAGTGCGCCCTCACTATCACACAGTGGCTGTGCGTTCATAATGGCGCACGGGCACCGCCCCCTCTCTCCAGCCACCCTCTCTATGACCAATGGATAGATTTATGCATAGCACAGTGGCTGAAATTGATGGGGGTTTTTTTCAGTATTTTTCAGTTTGTTTGCGCCCCCCAAAAATTTTTGAGCACCAGCCACCACTGCCATCACATATGCTGCCCAAGCTTTAAGCAGCAAATAAGGCTACTGTGAATTAACCATGCAAGTGTCACTAAGATCCTTCCAATCATAATACAGGTGTCACAGAGATCCTTTCAACAGTAATGCAGGTCATGCTAGTATCCTTCCAATATTCTGTAGGGAGCGCAGAGGCTCTCATCCATCACATGTCATAAATCATAGACAAAGGGTGCCATATAGTGTAGTATTTCATTCAGGTCTAGCCATATTCCACAGTACAGGGTGTAGGTTGCCAAGCTGTGTCCCAGTTTATGGTGTCCCTTTAAAAGTTGGCTAGAGAAGTTGTGACTTGTGGTCTCTCACCACTATGCATTCTGTTATTAGGCCTCCTCCCGCTCTCTGGCGTCCAGGACCGGAGGTGCTGGTGGCAACCTGGGACTCTGCAGTGACAACCTCACAGAACCTGTGATGCCCCTTTCCTCCGGCTCGCTGGATCTCTTCAATAGCTTTGACCTTCATGCAAATATGGCAACCCAGTCTCTCACCGACACCCTGGTGAATGCTCAAGACAGGCAGCATCTTCAACTCAGTAGCCCACTCCATCATCACCTCTCACTAGCTTGGACTTCTCTTTCTTTTTCTTCCTTCTGCTGCACCCTCTCCTCCCAGGACTTGTAGTCCCCCACAGTACTTGAGGGGTTGAGAGAGGCTGTTTCCTGGGGACTACATCCCACATAGTTCCAAGCAATGTTCCAAGCAACCCAGTCTCTCACCGACACCCTGGTGAATGCTCAAGACAGGCAGCATCTTCAACTCAGTAGCCCACTCCATCATCACCTCTCACTAGCTTGGGCTTCTCTTTCTTTTTCTTCCTTCTGCTGCACCCTCTCCTCCCGGGACTTGTAGTCCCCCACAGTACTTGAGGGGTTGAGAGAGGCTGTTTCCTGGGGACTACATCCCACATAGTTCCAAGCAATGTGTGTAGGGTGATTACAAGGCATTGAAGTGTCTACTTTTTTTTTTTAAACCTTATTAAACTGTTACAAAATGACAAAACAGCACGTTAAGATGCACACATTTCTATGCATTGTGCTGTGCAAAAATAGAAACACAGAAGAGTGATCGCAGAAAAAGGACCAAGCCTGCCCCATCCCTTTTTTTTTGGTCTGAGCACAGACCTATGATTGTCCCAAGTAGACCTGCTTCAATTTTACTTAATGAGCAACTGTTTGCTATGTGTCCTGTGTTCATCACCCGATTTGAACAAGCCATAAATGTACACAAAGTGAAGCACAAACGTACAAAATGGGATATGAAAAGCAATAAAATGTTGTCAGAGGGTCTAAAGCCTCGTACACACGATTGGACTTTCTGACGGGAAATGTTCGATGTGAGCCTGTTGGCGGTAAATCCAACCGTGTGTATGCTCCATCGGACAATTGTTGTTTGACTTCCCGCCAACAAATGTTGGCTAGCAGGTTCTCAAATTTTCCACGAACTGAAAAGCGCTAAATGAAAAATGCGGAAAGAAAAGCGCAAATCAACACTCACCAAACTTCTACTAAAACGAAATTAGCAGAAGGAGCCCAAAGGGTGGCGCTAAAGAGCTGAAAAACCACTTAGTACGTCTAGTACGTCACTACGTTCGTAATTGTTGGCAAACATTTGTGTGACCGTGTGTATGCAAGACAAGTTTGAGCCAACGCCCTTCGGACAAAATTCCATGGTTTTGTTGGCGGAAAGTCCGATCATGTGTACAAGGCATAAGGCTGAGTATACACTAGTAGAATGTCATTCAATATTTTTCTTTGAATAAAGAATGTTATAAGAATCTTTGCTTGTTTTGCTAATCATTATTGAGGTAAAATCGATAGTAGTTTTTGACCGCAATGATGAGAAAATTCAGATGAGCAGGAAGGAACGTTTTTTCGGAATGTACGAGTTTCTAACAGTGTTTGTAATTTCGTTTGGTAAAGTCCATTGATTCCAAAATTAAATGTTAAAAGTAAAAAAAAATCTACTTTCGAAGGGCATACGAATGTTCTCAGGTTTGGGTGGAAGACAGAGCTGGACTGGTGCCACTGGAGGCTGCCTAATGGCAGGTTTCTATATGGAGGGTATAAAAAGAATTGTTTCCAATGGGTTGTATCCTAATTAGAGGTCAGGGATGGCGAACCTTGGCACCCCAGATGTTTTGGAGCTACATTTCCCATCATGCTCATGCACTCTGCAGTGTAGATAAGCATCTTGGGAAATGTAGTTCCAAAACATCTGGGGTGCCAAGGTTCGCCATCACTGTTATAGGTGGTAGGTGATAGACTATGTTGGGGTCTAGAGTTCCTACCTTTTTGATATTGACAATGGGACAGTTACCGCAGAGAACACTTGGGTGATTAGAGAGGAGTGCCCCGTGTCCCGGGCGCTCCTCTCCAATCACCCAAATAGGAATGTTCTGAGAATTTTCATAAGAAAAAGTGTGTAGCGCCAAACGTAAATGAACAGCATTGAAATATGAATACTGTGTTATAAATGGACAGCATATTGAAATAAAGTCCAAAAAAGTGCTCAAGTTAAAGTAAATGCTAAAGTGAAAAAAATATATATAAATATATAAGTCCAATCTTGAACAAAAATCAACAATAAAAAAAATCAATATAGCAAAAAATATAGATTGAAATGCACAGTCCCAGGATAGGATCAGCAATATAAACTTATTGGTGAAAGCACAAAGTTCAGTGCAAAGATGTGCACAAAAAATTGGTGGTGACTTGAAAAGTGAAGAGGTGATCCAGTACAGTGCTCCAGAATCATCCACCGCACCCCAGTGAAATGGACACCCCCCTGGAAAAGTTGGCTGCCATTACAGCAGCAAACACGCACTCAGCGTAGTTCCGCCATCTGTTGTGAGGAAGGCTATTCAGCAACTCGCACTATCCAGATGTAGCTGTGGTATATAACACTCACCAGAAGCCAAATTAAGTCTCCATAGTGTAGTATTTATTGGATTTGTATGTTAAAAGCCAAAATAAAATGAATCATAAAAACATATGACAATGTGTGCCACTGCCGACCCGGTATCGGACAGTGGCCTAACGTCAGCACTAGTGTCTCCCCCCCAATGCCTTTTGTCCAATAGGACGTTATCAAGTGGTCCTCTAGTGTCAGACGCCAAACTAGTTTATATAGCCTCTCAAAACTGCTGAAATCACAGTGTCTCCTTAGAGAAATTGCAAACAGGAAGTGATCTCTCAGCCATTTTGCTACATTAGATGACCCCTTGATAACGTCCTATTGGACAAAACGTGTCGCTGAGGAGACACTAGTGCTGACGTCAGGCCCCAGACCGATACCGGGTCTGCAGTGGCACCCATTGTCATTTGATTTCACCAATACGTTTATATTGCTGATCCTATCATGGGACTGTGCATTTAAATCTATATTTTTCACTATATTTTTTTTTTATTGTTGATTTTCATTCAAGATTGGACTTAAATATTTATATATATATTTTTTCACTTTAGCATTTATTTTCACTTGAGCACTTTTTTGGACTTTATTTCAATATGCTGTCCATTTATAACACAGTATTCACATTTCATTGCTGTTCACTTACTTTTGGTGCTACACACGTTTTCTTAAGATTATTTATAAGTTTTGTATATTACTTATCTGTGTCAACTGCTGCCCCATCACACCGCAGAGCTACACCTTTTTTATTTCTGAGAATTTTCATGTAAATTTTCCTAAAATTTTCATGCGCATTTTCCTAAAAATGTTCGCACAAATTTCCGTTCACATTTTACTAGTGTATACCCAGCTCAACCTTTGCCCACTCAATCCAGAAATAAACCATCGAAAAGCTTGGATGTTATTTAATGCCTTCATATACAATCAACCCATCTGAGCGCTGGAATGTTCTTAAAATGTCAGAAGTTGAAGCATCAAGAGGTAACCCTGAGCCAATCAGCAGCTTCATCTCCCTCTGAATCTGTGCCAGCATCTGTACAGGACAAACCTCTTATCTGGGTTAATAATTCATGCTGCCTTGAATAATGAGATGAACTTTCTGTGGCTGAGAGCAAAGCAAATATTGGGGGATTGCTGGAGCTGGGTCAGTAGACGCAGGAGAAGAGGCAGGCGGTGCATGTGGCGGTGGTAGGGGGGGGGGGTCTCTTGTATTATTTCAGCACTTGGACAGTATCCTGGTAACACAGAATCTCTGTCAATGGGAACCTGCAGGGAATGGAGTCAATCTCTCCAGTAACCAAGCGTCAACTGCCGCACCCCTTCACTGCAGAAGAAGGTGTCTCATTACACGCTTCGTGATTGACTTCTGTCTTCGGCGTGGTCCAGTCTGGTAGCTTAGCTTGAACATCTACTCACATAATAGGGGAACACAATACAATTTGTGCTTCCTTCCAGGGGAATGTCACTGCTTTGTAATGAAGGCATTCTCAGATGGGTCAAAAGATGATCTCATCACTGTGGTGGCGCGCTGTTGAGGTTGATGCTCCAACTAGTTGCTGAATGGTACTGAATTTATTGGGACAAACATGCCATGACCAGAGCAAGATCATTCCTAGAGTCTGCAAAACACAGCGCCCCTCAAAACACATTGGCCTTACGTTGGACTCAAATATTTTAGTGCGGCGCTTCGCTTTCAGATTCATATTTGAATCTGGGGGGGCAGGCAGGTACAGTTTCACGCGTGTAAGATATAGAAAATGGGACCTTGCTTTCTATCGAGGATTCTAGGTATTTTTCAAGAATAGTGTAGCACGCCTTTGACCCCCAGAGGCATGTGAAGGGACCTCCAGTGGCAGGGTGGGCTAGCATTGGGCTAGTCCTTGGCCGACAATGTGGTTAACGGTTAAATAACAACAGGGCACCAGTCACTTTAATGCTTTTTTAAAGATTTTATTCTACAAGGGGGTGACCTTTGCGAAATAAAAAAAAAAAAATTAGATTTTTTTTTTTGTGGAATAAAATCTAAATAAATGAAAGAGGGGTAGGGAATCCTCCTGTCTAGCACTTCTGTGCTAGCAGAGAGTCATTATGCCCTACCATCTCCATAAGTCTCATCGTTCCTACCTTCTCCATAAAAAACTTATTTGATCCTTCAGATGAGTCTTCAGACTCTCCATGTGTTCTTTGTCTCCAGAGTCACCTCTGCTACTCCATCCCAGACACATATCCTCTGCGAAGCGCTTTGCACCCAGAGCTTCCAGCAGCAGGACTATCCTGGTGGACAAGCAGGCTATGCAGCAGACACATGTAAAGGCCTAACTGGATCACAGTGCCCTACCCACACACCCTCCCTAGGCTAATGCCCAGGGGAAAGAGAGCTCCACAAGGTCAGCCCCCAAAATGAGTATCCAGCCTCTCCATGAGTTCCTTGTCTCCAGAGTCCCCTTTGATACTCCATCCCAGGCATCCCCTGCTGCCTTTCAGACACTCATCCTCTGCAAGGATTCTTGCACCCAGGGCTTCCAACAGCAGGACTACCCTGATAGACAAGCAGGCTTCCAGTAACACACTCCCAGGCTATGCAGCAGACACATTCAAAGGCCTTGCTGCATCACAGTGCCTTGCGCACACACACACACACACACATCTTCCCCAAGCCGATGCCAAGGGGAAAGAAAGCCCCAGAAGGTCAGCGCCCAAATATTTATGTTCTCCCCCAGCATGCACCACTGACAATAAGCCTTCTAGTGATTGGCCAGACATAACATAAATATTCATAACTCAGTACTGTGGCTCCTCACCCTATTGCTAGGATCATACCCCAACAGCACACAGAAGGAACACTGAGTTTATGGAAGACCAAATGAGTGCAGATTCCGATAAGCCCCCCCTTCGCAGACCCTGACAACCACGTGCAAGGGTTGTCGGGAAGAGGCCCTTGTCCTCATCAACAAGGGGACAAGGTGCTTTGGTCCCCCCTGCCCCAAAGCACCCACCCCCCCCATGTTGAGGGCATGTGGCCTGGTATGGTCCAGGAGGGGGGCGTGCTCGCTCACCCCCCTTCCTTTTTCCTGGGCTGTGTGCTTGGATAAGGGTCTGGTATGGATCTTGGGGGGGACCCCATGCCATTTTTTTGGGCTTGGGGGTTCCCCTTAAGATCCATACCAGACCGAAGGGTCTGGTATTGTCTTGGGGGGGAATCTCACGCAATTTTTTTTTTATTTTGCGGGGTTCCCCTTCAAGATTCTCAGCACACAAGTTGCACCACTAGTCAGATCATCTTGATTTGACTTCTGGTGTTACTTCTATTCAAATCAATGGGCTCCCATAGGGAACCATTGATTTTGAATAGAGGCTAAGAAACGCCAGCCGTGTATACAGCGTTAAGCCTCATTAAACCGTGTTTAACACCCTTTACTGGCGTCTGGCTTTTTTACAGCTCTAGCGCTGGAGCCTCAGAATACGCTGGTCCTGGATTTTTTTTGGAGCTTAAAAATGCCAATGCCTGTTACAGCTCAAAAACGCCATGGTGTGTATGAGGCCATTGAATAACATGGAGTGGCGTTTTTAAGCTGCAAAAAAAGCTCAAAAACGCCGCTGTAAAAACGTCCGTGTGTGTATAAGGCCTAATACTTACCTGAGCCCCCTCTCTGTCCAGCAATGTCCACAAGCCCCTCGGCCATCCCTGAATCTCCCTCCTGATTGGCTGAGACACAGCAGCGGCACCATTGGCTCCTGCGGCTGTCAATTAAAGTCAGTTAGCCAATCGGGAGAGAGAGGGGGTGGACTCAAATGGCAGCTGTTTTTTTTCTGCTAAACAAATGAAAAAAGACCAAAAATGTTTAAAAAATAATAATTTCTTAGTTTCTGTTATAAAATTTTGCAAATAAGTAATTTTTCCTCTTCACTGATATGCGCTGATGAGGCTGCACAGATGGGCACTGATGTGAGGGTACTGATAAGGCTGCATTGATAGGCGGCACTGATGTGCACATACATTGTTCTTACACAGGTTAGACAGTATAGATACTATAGGTGTGAGGGGGGGAGGGGACAGTTTTGAGGCTGGTTAGGTGTGAGCTGGAATTCCACTTTAGGTAAGTAAATAGTTATTGAACCTGCCAGTCCGGTGTAGACTGCTGGGGCTCAAAGCTGTCCCCGGAGATTCATATGCCAGGCCAGCCCTAGAGTCAATAGTGATTACCTCTTGGCTTGTGTGCACAAAGGAAGTGGAAAGAAGGGCTTGCTGTGTGTAAAGAGAAGGAACTTGGCGGGTGCAGGTGCTCAGGTACATAACACAAAACTACTGAATACCAAAGCTGGGGGGTTATTATTGTCTGGTCCTAGGGGTTGTTATTGTCTTCTGCTGGAGGTTATTATTGTCTGCTGCTGGAGGTTACTATTGTGCAGTGCTGGAGGTTATTATTGTCTGCTGCCAAGGTTATTATTGTGCAGTGCTGGGGTTATTATTGTCTGCTGCTGGAGGTTATTATTGTGCAGTGCTGGGGGGTTTTATTCTTTGCTGCTGGAGGGTATTATTTTGCAGTGCTGGAGGTTATTATTGTCTGCTGCTGAGGTTATTATTGTGCAGTGCTGGGGTTATTATTGTCTGCTGCTGGAGGTTATTATTGTGTAGTGTTGAGGTTATTATTCGCTGCTGCTGGAGGTTATTATTGTGCAGTGCTGGGGGTTATTATTGTCTGCTGCTGGAGGTTATTATTGTGTAGTGCTGGGGGTCATTATTCTTTGCTGCTGGAGCTTATTATTGTGCAGTGCTGAGGTTATTATTCGCTGCTGCTGGAGGTTATTATTATGCAGAGCTGGGGCTATTATTCTCTGCTGCTGGAGGTTATTATTATGCAGAGCTGGGGCTATTATTCTCTGCTGCTGGGGGTTATTATTTTACAGTGCTGGGGGTTGTTATTGTGCAGTGCTGGGGGTTATCATTGTCTGCTGCTGGGGGTTATTATTGTCTGCTGCTGGGGGTTATTATTGTCTGCTGCTGGAGGTTATTATTGTGCAGTGCTGGAGGTTATTATTGGTTAGTGCTGAGGTTATTATTTGCTGCTGCTGGAGGTTATTATTGTGCAGAGCTGGGGTTATTATTGTCTGCTGCTGGGGGTTATTATTGTCTGCTGCTGGAGGTTATTATTGTGCAGTGCTGGGGGGTTTTTATTCTTTGCTGCTGGAGGTTATTATTGTGCAGTGCTGAGGGTTATTATTGTGCATTGCTGGGGGTCATTATTCTTTGTTGCTGGAGGTTATTATTGTGCAGTGCTGGGGGGTTTTTATTCTTTGCTGCTGGAGGTTATTATTGTGCAGTGCTGAGGGTTATTATTGTGCATTGCTGGGGGTCATTATTCTTTGTTGCTGGAGGTTATTATTGTGCAGAGCTGGGGGTTATTGCTTGCCCTGATCTTTGCAGGAGGTTATTTCTGATGGTTATCTGGGAACTCCCCTTTACATTTGCTGTGAATCCAGGTTCTTGCCCAATGTTATCAGCCATATCATACTAAAAGAACGACTAATTGAAAATGGTTTGTAATGTCTTTTAATAGGAGCAAAAGATACAAATCTGTGTGAGGAAAACGACTAAATAAAATACCATTAAAATGCACAACAACCGCACACTGCTCTGCGTATCACTCTATTCGTGAGTCTGGAAATGGCTTGACAAATGCATCAAATCAATACTGTGTTTTATATAGACTTTTAAGTGGCAGAAAAAGGCTGAAGTTTGTAGCGGGATCAAGTGTGTTGCCCGGCCTTTCGCCTTCTTTTGATGTAATCAGATAAAAGAAACCAATGCGGTTGATTTAAGTATTGCCTGCGACAATTGCAGTTTAACTCTGGACCAATAACAAACCTCTTCGGACCATATGATACAAATGCTGTCACATATATATATAGATTTTTCCTGACAGGTTGGAAAATCAATGTGACCGACTGCTGATCCTTCTCTTTATGCATAGAAAAGGGAACAAACGTTTTCCTGTGCTTTACACTGGCTGAGTCACAGAGAATGATGGTGACTGATCCCCGGATGGCCTGCGGTTCCAGTGATTTTCATTAAGATTTCTGTTTATATTTCATCTCTCTAAGTAACTGAAGGCGGACATAAAAGTGAACCTGGCATCAGATAAACTGTAACATTTCCTTGTATCTCTCATAGACATCACAGTATTTCCCCTGACAATGCCTTCGTTTGCTTTTCTCTCCAGAAGGACAGAGCCATCTTTGTTCAGGCATCATCCAGGGTCACCATCCAGTTCCTGGACTGAGATGCCAGCTGAGAGATGACACATGTCATGTGAATCCCGGTGCCTGTGCGGTTTGGTGTTCACAAAAGCCTGACAGATCAGCCTCTGTTGCAGCACTGTAGTGTGTTGCGTTGATAAAAAAATAAGGGTTGTGTGCTTTTGTTTTTTTTTTTTTTTTGTTTTTATCCATAGCTGTGGCTTTGAATTCTATTCATAATGAACAGGCTGCCTTAACATAATGTCGTGAAGTACATTAACACACGGCAATGGAACACTTAAAGTGTTATTAAACCCAAAACCAAAAACATAATATATTGCAGCTTACCAATCCTTAGATGTGGTGGCTGCATTCGTTTTCTTGTTTTAAGCTTTACTCCCTCTGTGTTCACCTGGTGATTTGGCTATTAACACCTCTCCTGTATTCGAGTGCCCCCACTCTGGATGAACAGGCACAGGGGGCACATTTGACAGCAGCATTGTCAGCCTGGGGGGGGGGGGAGGGAGTGTTAGATATACTAGCAGATTTAGTTATGTTAACAAATTTAAGCCAAACTCCAGCTCACACTGCAGTTACAGCAACATTTTTTTCTTTTGGGATAAAGGTTATACATGCAAAATTAAAAGCTGATCATTGCAAGCAACCCTGTCAGTGGTAAATGATTTGTCTCAACACTCTAAACTGCTAGTTTGCTGACAAGCTCCTTCTGTTGAAAAACAACGGACTTACTGGCTGGATCACCAGATGAAAATAGAAGAAAGAAGGCCTAAAAAAAGAAACAAATGCAGCCATCACATCTAAGAATTGGTCAGCTGCTATATAATAACTGTTTTCTTTTGGGTTTAATAAAAATATGAATGTACCCTAATACTTTTTAACAGCTCCTGGTTCCTTCCAACACCCGAACATAGCTGCAGCAGCGCTGACTAAAGCCTCAACCTTTGCTTACCCTGCATTGGTCTCTCCATAAGCTATTGATGTGAATGGTGTTGCGCCCAAATGTTGCGTGCAACATTCGAACCAGCGCATTATTTGCACAGTGCCAATTGAAGTGTACTATCAGTTGTTTGGTGGTTGGGGGCTTCCTTAATAGCCAGGAGGAGGATCAGTGTGTGAATAGCTCATACCGCAGGATGAATGTAATTTATTTGTATGCTTGGCAATGTACTGTTATGTAGTGTATTTATGCGCTGCGTCGCAGTACTGAATGTACCCTGTTTAAGTATTTGTTTTTTGTATATTTTCTTGCAAAATAAAGTATACATTTTCAATCAAAAAAATCAGTTGTTTGGTGGTTGGGGTTGCTTGGCAATTGATTTATTTTCTACACCTACAGTATGCGAACACACCAAAAAGCGTGACTGCAATTCTATCAACAGCCAGTAGATGTCAGTGCTTTGCACACTGAAGACGCCTGGAATCAGTTCTTGCAAACAAACTATCTTACTTATACAAAATAAAAATGAAATGATCTGTTAAAATTCTAATAGGGGAGACGGATTTCCTGTAACACTTGGGTAATAAAATGTAAGTCAGTTGTTCTCAGCATTAGTGAGACAAGGGCTCCGAGCCCACCCTATTGTGAAGCCAATCAATCATGTTCTTCAAGAAATAAACCCCACTGAAATCAATGCGTCCGGCGCCCTGCATATAGATTAGGAGCCGAGCGCATGGATTAGGGGAGAGGTGCCCCTGTGCTCCTAATGGAGCTGCCGCCACTGTTTCTCAGTGCTGCTTTCCTGAATATCTTCAAGACTTTAATTAATTAATTTAATTTAATTTTAATTTAATTAGTTTGACTGTCTTTAAGGGAAAGAGATAACAGTGGACAGTGCAGTGCCCAGCCAGTCTGTTAGTTTGGAGAAGAGAGAGGGGGGGAGAAGGGAGGAGCAGGGGAGTGCCTTGCCATCCTTGGCTATGGCGTTGTGTGTATCTATTGATGCACACAATGTAGGGCGATACAACTCTAGTCGCTGCATGCAAGGGTGGCTCCATAGGGTGCTGCAAGACAAAGGAGCCACCCTGAAACAGAAAACCAGGAACAGCATAGGCATGCGCAGGGGGTGTGCCGGATATGCCTGGGCACACCCTAATCACGCTGTGTGATGCCGATTCCCCCTACTGCCCGGGCTTCCCCCAATGTTGCGCCCCCCCACCGCAGTGCTGCTGGCTTCCCTCCTC
The DNA here is from genome assembly GCF_042186555.1 of Aquarana catesbeiana. Lineage (NCBI taxonomy): Eukaryota > Metazoa > Chordata > Amphibia > Anura > Ranidae > Aquarana > Aquarana catesbeiana. Next base: position 90,452,289 of record NC_133329.1, on the reverse strand, counting down.
TCCTCTCCCCCCCTGGCTACTGTGGGCGATGTTTCAGGATTTAGAGTGGGAGAAGGGGGCTAATCAATATGTCATTTACTGGCCCCTCCCTTTTCTAAATGAACACAGTGAACACTGTGTTCAATCATAACTGAAGCATAGTAAACTGTGTTTACTATGCTTCCGTTTGTGAATGAACAGGAAGCCGCTCAGCACAGAGCACTTAACATTCATTCACTGTCCAGTTGCAGCTGAGGCTGCAGAGAAAGGCATGTGTCTTTTGAGTTTTGCAGTGTACACCCTAATGCAATAGGCTGTGCACACCTTTGAGAAAAAGTAATTATGGCTTCAGTTTGAACTGAAATGTAGACAAGGATTAAAAGATAAAGAAGATGCATATACAGTAATGATTAAATCAGCTATGCTAAAAAATGCTAAAGTTATGTACAGTATACAAATGTGTATGCTGCTTCTGCAATATACAACAGCGCCTTCTAGTGGAGACAGGCTGCAATAATGCTACTTTCTGCTTCTGCAATGTATAGCGTTGTCCTGCACTAACAGAAAAGAGCAGAGAGGAAGCCATGGCCCGCCAGGGAGTAGTCCAGGACCCGGCACCAGGCCACAGTCTAGAATTTTAGAACCACTGCCCTGAACCATCCATGACTGTTTTTTTTTTTTTCATCACTATTAAGAATCTTATATTGCTCATTTTCCTAGAATGTTCCCATTACATTTGTGTTTTTTTTTTTTACTTAATTTTTTTTTTTTACTTTCTGGTTTAAAACCGTAGCATGCTGCAGTTTTAGCTTTTTTTAAAAAAAATTTTTAACCACTTGCCGACCAGCCATCGTCATAATACTGCGGCAGGTCGGCACAATCCCGCGAGTCGTCGTAGCTATAAGTCGGCTCCTTTAAGCGGAATAGCACACACGCGCACGCGCCCGCCGCACTGCTGGGGTGCCAATGCTCATGACCGCTGGCCACTAGCGATCACGGGAACAAGAGGCAGAACAAGGACGTGTCTGTGTAAACACACAAATCCCTGTTCTGTTGTGAGAGGAGATGCAGATCGTGAGTTCCTAATAGCTAGGAACCACGATCTGTCATCTCCTATAGTCAGTCCCCTCCCCCTACAGTTAGAACACACAGTCAAGGAACACAGTTAACCCCTTGATCGCCCCCTAGTGTTAACCCCTTCCCTGCCAGTGACATTTATACAGTAATCAGTGCATTTTTATAGCACTAATCGCTGTATAATTGTCAATCGTCCCAAAAATGTGTCAAGAGTGTCCGATGTGTCCGCCATAATGTCGCAGTCACGATAAAAATCGCAGATCGCCCCCATTACTAGTAAAAAAAATAATAATAAAAATGCTATAAATCTATCCCCTATTTTGTAGACGCTATAACTTTCACGCAAACCAATTAATATACGCTTATTGCGATTTTTATTACCAAAAATATGTAGAAGAATACGTATCGGCCTAAACTGGGGAAAAAAATTAGCTTTTTTCAAAAAAAATTGGGGATATTTTTTATAGCAAAAAGTACAAAATATTGTGTTTTTTTCAAAATTGTCGCTTTTTTTTTGTTTATAGCGCAAAAAATAAAAAACGCAGAGGTGATCACATACCACCAAAAGAAAGCTCTATTTGTGGGGAAAAAAAGGGCGTCAATTTTGTTTGGCTGCAACGTCACACGACCGCGCAATTGTCAGTTAAAGCGGCCCAGTGCCGTATCGCAAAAAGTGCTCTGGTCATTGAGCAGCCACATCTTCCGGGGCTGAAGTGGTTAAAGTGTTTTCTACTCTATTAGTATTATTGGCTTATGCAGCAACCAATACAAATAAAATAAATAGCAAAAATGATAGAAATAATTAGGCACCGTAGATTAAGTTGCATTCAAATAATTAGAGGTTTCTTCAACTTTTTATTTTTTTTCTCAGGGCAGAACACCAGATTTTTCTCTCCTGCAGTTATGTAAAACTTGGAGGTCCCAGCCTGTGACTGGACAGTGAAAGGAGAAGCAGCAGACTTATGAGCTCATTTTTTGTCACTCTGCTCTCTCCTCCTATTAGCGTGCTCCTTGTTAGCGCATAAGCACTGCAGTACATTGGATTGCAAGGGGCTGATACCAGGGCATGTTTAGGTACTTACATTAGTTGACTTGCATCGATTGTATTCAAAAATTAAATTTAAAGATAAACTTCAGGCAGATATAAAAGTCACAGATTATTGTAGCTCTGTAGTCATGAATTTTTTTTTTAATGCAGGCAGCGCAATTTGACTAGTAGCCCCTTGCAGTCTCTGTACAGCAGGGCTGGAGTGTAAGAGAAAGTAGCAGCACAAGAAGACAATCAGTTCATGTGCTGACAAGGAAAAAATACCTTTATTGCAAGCAATGTAAGATAACTAGGGTAAGTACCTAAACATCCCCTGGTATCAGCCCCTTGCAATTCAATGTACCGCTGTGCTTATGTGCTTACAAGAAGCATGCTGATAGGAGGAGAGAGCGGTGTGGCAGAGAGATAAGCTCATCACTGTGCTGCTTCTCCTTCCACTGTCCAGTCACAGGCAGGGGGTGGGTCTTGAATGACCTGGGGGGTCAGAGAAAGTAGGTTGAATGATGCTGGTCATCAGACCGAGGACACCTAGTGGCAGAAAAAAGTACTGCAGGAGAAATCTCTGGATTGAAGGCAAACATTGCAGCAGAAGCAGGTTTTGTTATTTTATGTTTTAATGGGCTATTCATTTTTATCTTGTAACTTTTGTTTAGAGTTCTGTTTTTATGATGAATTCATAAGTCCAGAGCTGCATTAATATGCGCATTTTTATCTGCCTGGAGTTCAGCTTTAAACATATAAAACCAACCTGTAAAGCTGAGCCACTTCATCCGAACTGTATTATTGTTATGTTTGTGTCTCCTGTAGTTTTGTGGAGATGGTACGATCGTATGGAGCCAAATCCACAACCGTGAATAAAGATCAGAGTTTCTTGTCCTGCTGGGGGAAGAGATGGATTTCCCAATGCCGTGACATGAATGCAATACGTGAATAATAGGACAGTAATTGTCATTGTTCTCCTTCAGTGTGAGATGAGGGTAAAGAAACGGGCTACCTGTAGTCTTTGTATTCACACATCACCTGCTAAAGAAATTTTAAAAACTTCAACTCCAAAATAAGATAAAAATGGTTCAAAGGATGAAATTCTAGGAGAAACTAACAAAACCAGCTTTTTTCTGCAATGTTCACCTTCATTTCAGAGACTTGCCTGTACAGTGGAACCTTGGATTACGAGCATAATCCTTTCCAGGAGAATGCTTGTAATCCAAAGCACTTGCATATCAAAGCGAGTTTCCCCATAGAAGTCAATAGACACAAAGATAATTTATTCCGCATTGACTTCTATTACATGCAATACCGCATGTGGCCAGAGGTGGGGGGTGGGGCGCCAGAAATACTTGGGGACAGCTCGGCTGAACTCGGAAAGCTCGGAAACGGAGTATTTCTGAGTGTTTCTGAGAATTTCCGAGGATTTCCGAACTGCTCCGTACCATTCCGAGTGTCCCCGGCGCTCCCGCACCTCTGGCCAAATGCGGTACTGCACACCCCATTAGCTTGAATTCTGCTCGTTTTGCAAGACAACACTCGCAAACCAAGCCAGAATTTAAAAAAAAGAGTTGCTCGTCTTTCAAAACGCTCGTTAACCGCGTTACTCGCAAACCAAGGTTCCACTGTAGTACTTTATTCTGTTACTAGATGTCCTCAGTCTGATGGCCACCATCATTCAGCCCACTTCCTCTGAGTCCCAGGTCGTCCAGCCTGTGACCTGACAGTGAAAGGAGAAGCAGCACAGTGATGGGTTAATTTCTCTGTCACTCTGCTTTCTCCCCCTATCAGCATGCTTTCTGACATTTGAACTGATTAATTGTTTCTTCCTCTCATGCCCTCCTGTACAGTAACTACAAGGGGCTGACATCAGGTCACATTCAGGTACTTACACTGCTTGGGTTTTAAAAATATCTATATTTAATGATCTATTAATGATTACAGACTAATGTGTGTCTTTTATATAAAACATCACTGGATCTGTGCTGTAATCCAGTGTGAAACTTGCTTCTGTGTAGGCACTTCCTTGCCAAATGCTGCTCTCTCTCCTTGTGCAGGATGACTGGTCTTGTCTCCGCCCCTCTGTAGTTTTCTGCAGGAAGGCTGTAGTGGGTGGAGCCTGCATAGTCCCTCCTACAGCTCTGCTCTCTCTCTCTCTCTCTCTCTTTTTGTGTAGGGTGACTGGTCTTGTCTCCGCCCCTCCTGTAGTTTTCTGCAGGCAGCCTGTAGTAGGTGGAGTCTGCATAGTCCCTCCCACAGCTCTGCTCTCTCTCCTTGTGCAGGATGACTGGTCTTGTCTCCGCCCCCTCTGTAGTTTTCTGCAGGAAGCCTGTAGTGGGTGGAGCCTGCATAGTCCCTCCTACAGCTCTGCTCTCTCTCTCTCTCTCTCTCTCTCTTTTTGTGTAGGGTGACTGGTCTTGTCTCCGCCCCTCCTGTAGTTTTCTGCAGGCAGCCTGTAGTAGGTGGAGTCTGCATAGTCCCTCCCACAGCTCTGCTCTCTCTCCTTGTGCAGGATGACTGGTCTTGTCTCCGCCCCCTCTGTAGTTTTCTGCAGGAAGCCTGTAGTGGGTGGAGCCTGCATAGTCCCTCCTACAGCTCTGCTCTCTCTCTTTTTGTGTAGGGTGACTGGTCTTGTCTCCGCCCCTCCTGTAGTTTTCTGCAGGCAGCCTGTAGTAGGTGGAGTCTGCATAGTCCCTCTCACAGCTCTGCTCTCTCTCCTTGTGCAGAATGACTGGTCTTGTCTCCGCCCACCTCTGTAGTCTTCTGCAGGAAGCCTGTAGTAGGTGGAGGCTGCAAAATCCTTCCCACAGCTCTGCTCTCTCTCTCTCTTTGTGCAAGATGACTAGTCTTGTCTCCGCCCCCTCCTGTAGTTTTCTGCAGGCAGCCTCTAATGGGTGGAGCCTCCTGCATCCTTCCCACAGGTCTGCTCTCTGCACAGGGTATGTACAGCACAGCGATGATGTCACTTGTAGCATTACAAGGTAATATCTGGGTTTGCAAAGGCATTTGGTGCTCACAAAGTGGATTTATATTCTTTGTGGCTACTAAAATATACTGTATATTTAAATGAAGGTTTTTGTGCCCGGAGTTCATCTTTAAAAGTTACCCTCTGATGTGCCTTTTACAGAATGCCATGCAAGGCAAACAGATGTGAATCTTCATAACATGGAGCTTAGAAGATCACAGACAAATAATCTGTGGATTTGCGTCATTTAAATGGAAATCTAACTATTACGATCTTCCCCAGTTTACATAGTCATATTTGTTTGCCTTTTCTGTTTAAGTCCATATTTACTCTCAGCATTTATTGAAGCTTCAATGGAGCAAGCAAACAACTAAATGTACAGCTGAGATATACACCGATCAGCAATAACATTATGACCATGACAGGTAAAGTAATACCATTGATTATCTAATTACAAAAGCACCTGAAAGTGGTTGAGATATATTAGGTAGCCAGTAAACATGCTGTCCCTAATGTTGATGTGTTGATAGAAGAAAAAATAGGCAAGTATAAGGATTTGAGCGACTTTGACAAGGGTCAAGTTGTAATGGCTAGGCGACTGGGTCAGAGCAACTCTGGAACTGGTTCCTCCTGTAGTGGTCAGGACCAACCAATTGTGGTCCAAGAAAAGGACCATGCCTTAGTGTTACTAAACCCAGGACCCTGCATTCACTATATCTGGTCTCCCACAGTACACAGAACATGGAAATGCAATTCTTTTAGTCAATATAAACTGCTAACTACCCTTAATCATCAGTAGTACATAGCAGTCTTGTGACTTCTATCAGTGTCTGGTTAAAACTTGTAGGAGTTTTCATTCTCCTCTGACTGTCCTATGAGACTGCAGAACCCCTGACCCTCTGTCTGGACAGTGCTGATTGGCCCTGTGCTGATCACATGCACTCTCCCAAGAAAAAAAAAAAACTCTCTAGCAATACACACCAAACTGAGCATGTGCAGAGTGACTCCAAAGCTCTGTACTATCAGCAGATAGATTAGGGAGAGTGGAAGAAGGGGAGGTTAAGGATTAAGCAGCCTTTTTGCACAACGCAGAAGATTAACCCCTTAGTTTCCACAGTGAGTATAACAAGCATGTTTTACTGCATATGCAGACTGATTTTACTGTTGTGAGTTTAGTAACACTTTAATGCAAGTGTGGAGCAAAGGCTGGCCTGTACAGTCCAATCCAATAGAAGACCTTCTGTAGCACAAACTGATGAAAAAGTTATCGCTGGTTTTGATAGAAAGGTGTCAAAGCACACAGAGCATCACAGTTTGTTGTGTAGGGGGCTATGTAGCTGCAGAACAGTCAGGGTGCCCATGCTGACCTATGTTAACAGCCAAAAGGGCCCACAATGGGCATGTGAGCATCAGAACTGGAATGGAAGAAGGTGTCTTTGAGTTTTTGGCTTGGCCTCCACATCCTCCAGATCTCAGTCCAATCGAGAAATTCTTGGGTGTGCTAGAAAAACAAGTCCAATTCATGGAGACCCCACCTAACACCTTCAAAGAACCTAAAGGATGTGTTACAGACAGCTTGGTGCCAGATACCACAGCATACCTACAGAGGTCTAGTGGAGTCCATGTCTGGATGGGTCAGGGCTGTTTTGGCAGCAAAAGGGGGACCTACTAAATATTAGTTGGGTGGTTATGATAAAGATATACAGTATTTCACAAAAGTGAGTACACCCCTCACATTTTTGTAAATATTTTATTCTATCTTTTCATGTGACAACACTGAAGAAATGACACTTTTCTACAATGTAAAGTAGTGAGTGTACAGCTTGTATAACAGTGTAAATTTGCTGTCCCCTCAAAATAACTCAACACACAGTCATTAATGTCTAAACCGCTGGCAACAAAAGTGAGTACATATAGCTTTACCTCACAGAATCTACAGCTGTTGATATTCCTGTGTCATCTCTCCACCTCCAATCCTTTCATCTGATTATGAGTAAGTATTACCGCCCTGCTTCTGAAAAAACACTTAAATGCATCTTCCTCTAACCCGGGATCAGGGATAACGTTTTGGAGAAGTTTAATGCAGGGTTAGGTTATAAAAAAATATCCCAAGCTTTGAACATCTCACAGAGCACTGTTCAATCCATCATCTGAAAATGGAAAGAGTATGGCACAACTGCAAACCTACCAAGACATGGCCGTCCACCTAAACTGACAGGCCGGGCAAGGGGAGCATTCATCAGAGAAGCAGCCAAGAGGCCCATGGTAACTCTGGAGGAGCTGCAGAGATCCTCAGCTCAGGTGGAAGAATCTGTCCACAGGACAACTATTAGTCCTGCACTCCACAAATCTGGCCTTTATGGAAGAGTGGCAAGAAGAAAGCCATTGTTGAAAGAAAGTCATAAGTCCCGTTTGCAGTTTGCGAGAAGCCATGTGGGGGACACAGCAAACATGTGGAAGAAGGTGCTCTGGTCAGATAAGACCAAAATTGAACGTTTTTGCCAAAAAGCAAAACACTGTGAGGCAGAAAACTAACACTGCACATCACCCTGAACACACCATCCCCACCGTGAACCATGGCGGTGGCAGCATTATATTGTAGGGATGCTTTTCTTCAGCAGGGACAGGGAAGCTGGTCAGAATTGATAGGAAGATGGATGGAGCCAAATAAAGGGCAATCTTAGAAGAAAACCTGTTATGCCCCGTACACGCGATCGGATTTTCCTACAACAAATGTTGGATGTGAGCTTGTTGGTTGAAAGTCCGACTGTGTGTATGCTCCATCGAACATTTGTTGTTGGACTTTCCGCCAACAAATTATGGCTAACAGGTTCTCAAATTTTCCACCAACAAAACTTTGTTGTCGGACTTTCCGTTCATGTGTACACAAGTCAGTCGCACAAAAGTTCACGCATGCTCAGAATCAAGTACAAGCCGGTAGCGCTCAGTCTTATAAAACTAGCGTTTGTAAAGGAGATATCACGTACGTCTTGTACGTCACTATGTTCGTAATTGTTGGCCAACATTTGTGTGACCGTGTGTATGCAAGACAAGTTGGAGCCAACATCCTTCCACGGTTTTGCTGTCGGAAAGTCCGATCGTGTGTACGGGGCATTAGAGTCTGCAAAAGACTTTAGACTTGAAAATTGCTTTTCACAGACGCTCTCCATCCAATCTGACAGAGCTTGAGCTATTTTCAGATGTGCAAAGCTGGTAGAGACATCACCAAAAACTTACACCTGTAATTGCAGAGAAAGGTGGATCTACAAAGTATTGACTCAGGGGGGCTGAATACAAATGCACGCCACACTTTTCACATATTTATTTGTAAAAAGTTTTGGAAAACATTTATCATTTTCCTTCCACTTCACAATTATGTGCCACTTTGTGTTGGTCTATCACATAAAATCCCAATAAAATACATTTACGTTTTTGGTTGTAATATGACAAAATGTGGAAGATTTTCAGTGGTATGAATACTTTTTCAAGGCTTTATAGATAACCTTTAATTTGGTTGTGAGTTAGTACCAGGAAATAGACACAAGACTGTTCAGTAGTAAATTAATTCTATGTATTGGTATGCATTAGAATAAATGGTGGGTTGAGCATAAATTAACACACAGAAGGTAGATTCGAACAGTATAATAGCTATGCCAAAGTACCTTAGAATAGAAATCTGTACCACTAGACTGGAATCAACGCTTGAATCAGCAAAATCAGCATAAATAGTGCACATAAATATAAACAGTAACAACAACATGTGAATAATAATACTGCAACTGGGTTAGTGTGTACTGTAAGGGAATGGCTAGGGTACCCCTGAGAGGTACCTTCTAAACTAAGCAAAGGGGCAAATGTCTCTGTCTAACAACTGTAAAGGGGCCATCTTTAGTCCTGATTCTTAAGCCAGCTAGTGTTGGGGCCCAATGATACCATTAGGGTGCAAGAGGTCAGTCACAATAAGGTCTGCAGTCAGTAATTGGGCTATAAGGCAGCTGTGTAGTTAGTTTCTAAGGCCTCACTCTCTAGTGGCAACAGATCATGGCCACAAGGCCCTCTTAGCAGAGCCAGTGGTACAGCAGTAGTGGTCCCACTAGTTAGGTGTCTGATCACATCTTGGTTGCCTGCTAGACAGCGGTCCTCAGCACAGCATGGACTGTATCCTGGCAACTACATAGTTATATAGTTAGTCAGGTTGAAAAAAGACACATGTCCATCTAGTTGAACCAATAAAAGAGAAAAAAAAAGCATAGTACCTCAGCACACTGGCGCACTAGGTGCTCCTCGGATATAGACGCAGTAATGGCTCAGTCCCTTTCTTTCTCTCTCTTTCTCTCTGCCCTCTGGGATGGTCCCACAACACAGAGCCGAAGGTCCTCTCACTCTCTTGCCCCACACTGCACTGCTCCCTATAGCAGAATTTGCTTGGGAAAAAAATCCTCTGTTCTCCTTCATCCACCAGGTCTGATGGGGGCTGTAGTTCAGACCCTATTACTTTCAGTAAGTAGTACTTCCAAGGTGACTACATGTCCCATGATCCTCCTCCAGCCCCCCCAATTGGTCCACTGCCGCTGCATGCCAGGAGGGAGGGGGAGAGGGAGTGATCTTCATACAGAGCTGCTGCTGAAGCTGCACAGTGGAGAAACTCAGGGTGAGAGGAGGTGGCTGCACAAAAAAAAACTGTCCGTGGCCAGTTGCCAGCCATAGCGCCACCAGTTGCTGCATCAAGAGGTGTCCATGGGAATGTAGCCTAAGGCTAGGGTCACAGGCAGAAAAATGCACTGCACTTTAGCAAAGGTGCCGGTTAATGGGACCCCCACATATCTGCAAACATGTGTCAAGGACTCCTTTTCTGTGTTTCATGTGCTTAGGGTAGTGCATTGAAATGAATGGGCTGCCCTACATGTGATGCGTGGGAACCTGCGTAAACCACATACACATTTTAATAGCATAAACACGTGTAATCATGATAAGTTTAATCACATTAGCTTTGAATTTCCATGTTAGTCACGTATTCTAGCCTGTCGTGCAGTGCAGCATGCCTTTCACTGCAGAGGTAAATTAGCTGAGCGTCCCTGGTCGTGCTTTATTTGCACTTTGCTCTCTGTCTCTTCTTCAATAAAGTTTTCTTCCATCCTATCTTCCTGGCCTCTGGTTGCTCATCTTTGAACTCTGACTGGCGAAGTGCAATGAAGCGTACTTTTACATTACAGACTATTCATACATCGCAATTATTCCATTTGAAAGCTTTTCCTAAAGCTATTTATAGTTTCTATTACAGATCCCATTATCACTTCATCGTGAGTACATGGACAAACCACGGCACAGGTAGTTCAATAACTAGAGCCTCCTCAACACGTTTGAAAAACCCCAATTAAAGTCAACCTATGGTGAGAATTATGGGGTACACACATAAGATGCACCAGATTAGAACAGAACTCCTTTTAATACTATCCAATGCTGTGAATGACCAGCTCATTGATAAGGCGAACTCCCTCATTGAGTCGGCCCACATATATATACCGGAGAACCCCCAAGAAAGGAGAAGTCTGAATACATAAGAAAAAAGCAGCAATGGTAATAAAGCTCAGGATATGTTTTTGTTTTTTAAATAATAGAATACAGTATAATGTCCTGTACACACGGTCGGATTTTCCAACGGAAAATGTGTAATAGGACCTTGTTGTCGGAAATACCGACCGCGTGTAGGCTCCATCACACATTTTCCATCAGAATTTCCGACACACAAAGTTTGAGAGCTTGCTATAACATTTTCCGACAACAAAATCCGTTGTCGGAAATTCCGATCGTGTGTACACAAATCCGACGCACAAAGTGCCACGAAAGCTATTGGCTACTGCCCCATTTATAGACCCGACGTACGTGTTTTACGTCACCACGTTCAGAACGATCAGATTTTCCGACAACTTTGTGTGACCGTGTGTATGCAAGACAAGTTTGAGCCAACATCCGTCAGAAAAAATCCATTGATTTTGTTGTCGGAATGTCCGATCAATGTCCGACCGTGTGTACGGGGCATAAGAGTCAAGGCATTTCCAGGTTTCAGGCACTGATGGAGGAGTGTCTCCTGAAACATGTTGGCTCTCGTATGCCATTATTTATTAAAAAGCTTTCTGGGCTCTATGATCATTGGTATGGCATGTTTACTGATTCATACACGTGAGAAGTACAGGGGCCCCCCTATTCTGACCTCCATATGACAATGCTTGTTGCCTGGCTGTTATAGAAGCAGACAAGCAGAGAAGTCTACAGAGGATTGGGTTGAGTCTCAGATGCCCCCTGTTTGGAGAGCACACTGGGTGCTGCAAGATGAAGCTTGGGGTTATGAAGATGAAGGTTCCCACTGGTGTCTCACAAGTTTTGAGATGGGCAGCAGGGAGGGCTGGAAATAGTTTTAGGATTTTGAGTATGAGCATCCATTCCATGCTCCTCTTTGTGTGCAGTGAATCCCAGAATGCCCAGTTCTAAACACTTTTGGGTTCGCAACTTTGAGATTCTTACTGTCTGTGGCAGGGTTGGCAGCATATTGGGGACTTTCAGCCCCTGATCTACTCAGGCTCAGTGTAGGTCTAAAAGAACCCTGATGATGACCTGTCACCAAGCGATTACTGTCAAATCGGTGGGTTGTCAGCCTTGTTTTGCCCCATCCTTCTATGTGCTGTCTAAGGCAAGCTAATAGCAAGTAGGGATGAGCCGAACACCCCCCGGTTCTGTTTGCAGCAGAACATGCGAACAGGCAAAAAAGTTGTGCGAACACGCGAACACCATTAGAGTCTATGGGACTTGAACGTGAAAAATCAAAAGTGCTCATTTTAAAGGCTAGTATGCAAGTTATTGTCATAAAAAGTGTTTGGGGACCTGGGTCCTGCCCCAGGGGACATGCATCAATGCAAAAAAAAGTTTTAAAAACGGACGTTTTTTCAGGAGCAGTGATTTTAATAATGCTTAAAGTGAAACAATAAAAGTGAAATATTCCTTTAAATATCGTACCTGGGGGTGTCTATAGTATGCCTGTAAAATGGCGCATTTTTCCCATGTTTAGAACAGTCCCTGCACAAAATGACATTTCTAAAGGAATAAAAGTCATTTAAAACTGCTTGCGGCTGTAATGTAATGTCGGGTCCCGGCAATATAGATGAAAATCATTGAGAAAAACAGCATGGGACCCCCCCCCCCAGCCCATTACCAGGCCCTTTGGGTCTGGTATGTATATTAAGGGGAACCCCGCACCAAAATTACAAAAAAAAAGGCGTGGAGCCCCCCAGGCCCTACAGTATAAACTCTGGACAGCAGTATACAGGCGGTCCCCGGGTTACAAACAAGATAGGGACTGTAGGTTTGTTCTTAAGTTGAATCTGTTTGTAATTTGGAATCAGGTACATTTTTAAAGTGTAGCTCCAGCCAAAAAATCTATTTTTAATCTTTTTGGATAACATAGGGAAGGGTTATCATCACCCCTGTAACATTTGTTTTGCCATCTGTGCCCCTGTTTTCAGAAGATTTCACCTCACTTTTTGTCCCAATGACAATTGGATTTTGAAAATTTTGGGTTATTAGGGAAACTAGGATTGGTGATAAAGCATCAGTGGAGACACCTTTTTCCCATATTAAATCTTACAGGAGAAAATTTTCCCTTCCTAGGGGTAGATTTCATTTCACTTCCTGTTGTCTCCCCCCGTTTGTAAATAGGAGTCATTTGTAAGTTGGATGTTTGAAAATAGGGGAGCGCCTGTATATACTATTCGGCCCGCCCTATATACTCTGCGGTAAATTGGGCCTTAGGTGTTGGTGGTACCAGAACACTGTAAGCCCTCACAGTTATTCTTGGTGGGTGCTGGAATGGGCCCTGCTGTGAAATATTATATCAAGAATTTGTAATTACTTGCCCCTGTTAAACAGGGGCAGAAAAATTGGGCCTTAGGCAGCGGTGGTGGTGGCACAACACTGTAAAGCCTCACAGATACTCTTGTTGAACGCAGGAACGGGACCTGCTGTGAAATATTAGAGCAAAAATTGTAAATACATGCCCCTGTTAAACAGGGGCGTGTATTTAAACAGGGGCATTCTTTGATAGATGGTACTTTTCTCCAACTCCAAGCACTTTTGCCCGCTTGCCGTGAACGTTATAGCTGACAAGCCCCTCTTTCCTGCATTCCTCATGAGAGGCTTGTTTTGGGAAAGTGCTTGGAGATAGAGAAAAGTGCAGTCTGTCAGAGCAGTTGTCTCCTTGCTAGCTGTATTGTCGGATGGTTGTGGAGGGTAGAGGGGTGCCCTGTCTGACCTCACAGCTAGCCTTAAACAGCGCATAGGAGAATGGGACAAAGTAGTATGTGTACCTTTTCCCCGGGGGGAACAGAACACATAATTAAGAGTCAAACTGAGACTTCTTCTTTACATTAAAACATTTTTTATAAAATGATAAAATATAATAAAATTAAAGACTCTACTCCCTGCACATGCATACAAATACAGGCAACCAGGGCATACGTGTGTGCATAAATGTCAATTTTTGCAACACTTATTAGGTGTCCCCATGCAGACTAGAGTGAGAGGAATCATTCCCACACTCCAAAGACATGCCGGTAGGTTAATTGGATCCTGTCTAAATTGTCCCTAGTATGTATGAATATGAGTTAGGGACCTTAGATTGTAAGCTCCTTGAGGGTAGGGACTGATGTGAATGTACAATGTATATGTAAAGCGCTGCGTAAATTGACTGCGCTATATAAGTACCTGAAATAAATAAATAAATAAATAAAATAAATAAATAAAATTTTTATGGCCATCATTTATGGTTAACTGTAAGTTGATGAGCTGTGTCAGTCTTTACTCTGTAATGTGTCTTTTTTTTTACTAGAACTTTCTTTCTTCATTGAAACAGTTACTTTGACTATTGATGAGTGTTTGGCCTCTCCAGTCCTACTGACACTTCTTGCTTGGAGGGGGTGTCTGACTCTGTGTTAGGGTTGTGTCTAGAGGGACTGTATCTGGTATCACCATTTCTGTCACTAGGTAGACAATGTTCACAGTTCTGCCCCTCCACCTCCTGACACCTCTGTCTGCACTTCACAGTTTTACTTCCTGTCCGAATGATCCAACAAGAAGCAAGGAAAATTCTCCAGTAAAGACAGCAACAAAAATCTGTTTAAAGCTCTTTCCCATTCTTTAGAAACTACATTTTGAATATGGTCCTACTTTAAAGCAGGGGTCGCCAAACTTTTTAATCAAAGGGCCAGTTTACTGTCCATCAGACTTTAGGGGAGCCAGACAAGAGCCAGTGAGAGCAGAAAATGTCCTGGCATCCAGTGGGAGTAAACAATGCCCCATCTTTGGTGTTAGTGGGAGGAATAGTGCCCCATCATCTGTATCAATGGGAGGAATAGTGCCCCATCACTGGTGTCAGTGGCAGCAATAATGCCCTTTCATTGGTGTCAGTGGGAGTAATAGTGCCTCATTGTCTGTATCAATGGTAGGAATAGTGCCCCATCGTTGGTGTCAGTGGAAGGAATACCAATAATTAGGTACTATTCCTCCCACTGACACCAAAGATGGGGCATTATTCCTGCCACTGACACCCGGAAAGAGCATGGCGACACCCTTTTGTGGTGTCAGTGGCAGGAATAGTGCCCCATCTTTGGTGTCAGTGGAAGGAATAGTACCTAATTGTGGGTATAAACAGAAGAAATAGTGCCCCATCATTGGTATCAGTGGGAGGAATAGTGCCCCATCATAGGTGTCAGTGGGAGGAATAGTGCCCCATCATTAGTGTCCGTGGGAGGAATAGTGCCCTTTCGATTGTGTTAGCGGGAGGAAAAGTGCTCCAATGTTGGTCAAAAATAAAACAAAGGGGAGAAATGGCGCAAAAACCAACCAAACATGGAGAGCAATCAAAATTATATATGCATAATAATGTCCATGACGTTCAATGGTAATAAAAAACTTGCAGTGTCAAACTGTAATCTCTCCCGCTCTCTTTCTCTCTCTCTCTCTCTCTCTCTCTCTCTCTCTCTCTCTCTCTCTCTTTCTCTCTCTCTCTCTCTCTCTCTCTCTCTCTCTCTATCTATATATATAAAATTATAAATATATATAATGTGACGAAACGCGCGTCGGGAGGAGCTCACGTGCTGACGTTCCGCGTGTACCACCTTTAGGACGGGTGTTTACACTAGCCGGCCGGCTGCTTTGCTGTTTTATCTCTGTGACATTGTAAGTGTTATTCTATCTTCTAATAAATGAGAGTTATCAGTATTACGCTATGTTGAATCTTCTTCATTTTTGGGGAGCATCCGAATTATATTTATCTGGCTACCTATGTGATCCGTGTCTGGTGAGATCTGTACCGGTGTTGACCACTTTCGAGGGGTTTGTTGGAATATCGCCCCCCTGATTTCCTTTTGGACAAAGGCCCTGGCCGGGTAACAAGTCGCAGGCTTTTAAAGTTTGCCTTAGGGTAAGCGAGCACTCTGTGTGGTGTGATCACTGTGGTGCGGTGGAAGATTTACTTAATCATTGTATTGAAAGATTATCCACATGGGCTTAAGGCTTTGAACAATACTCATTTATACAGATAGACGTTTTTTACAATTCATGTACCTTTTTTTGTTAATCATCACAATCTATATTTAAGCGTTTGGTTTATTATCACTGCTGTTAGCGCTGCTACCAACTATTCCAAATGTTTCTGTGTGTATCCCACTTATAGCAGCTGCTTTTATTTGTTGGTTTTAGTTTTCAATATATACTATTGTTTTTTCACATACTTTCACTACTTTATGATACTATATATTTATATTTTTTAATTTTCATTAGTTAGTGTTCTCACTTATCCTGTATAGCGCGGTATTTTTTATGTAAGGTATATAAGATAGTCCGTGGATAAGACCGCAGCTGTTCACAGTGGGGTTCCCAAAGCTGTGAAGGACGCTGTCTAAAAGATGTCCATAGACAATCCGTGGTCTGCAATCCTCGGCCGGTGGGGACGCTGCCATGGAGGGTTTCCGGGAGGCCCAGATGTCAGCAAGGGCTGTACATAAGTCGTCTCTAGCGCCGGAAGCCGGAACCGGAAGAGGACCAGCGTGAAGCGCACGGATCACTGGAAACTAGGCAGCGGAAATGACGTCTGGACGTGTCAGATGACGCATTTCAATGCATCCACATTTTCCTCAGATCTAATAGGCTAATAGGTATTGTCCATTATATATAGGCTAACGCCGGTCGCTAAGCAACGGCAACAGAAAGAAAACTTTATCCATTAAAGTTGCATTTGATACTGCACTTAGATTGGCGCACCTTGTCTCCTTTTCATATTGCCCCAATGTTGGTGTCAGTGACAGGAATTATGCCTCATTGTTGGTGTCAGTGGATGGAATAGTGCCCCAAGGGCCAGATAAGGGCAAGCAAAAAGCCGAATCCAGCCCCCAGTTCACAGTTTAGAGACCACTGCTTTAAAGGATTCCTCTATCCAGTTTTCAACAGAGTAGGGTTGGGTTAGAAGTCATGATTTTATTGCTGTCTGTATCCTCACAGGTCAGATTTACCCTCTGTATTTGTCCTGGTGGCCTGATGAGAAATTCCACACGTGCCACCGGAACAGGAAGTGAAGGGACATCTTTGTGGATGAGACACAGCCTGAAAAAGCAACATGAAAGCTGTTCTAACTGTTCCCTTCTACATCCTACATAGTTACATGGTCTGCTTTTTAGGAGATATGCAAGGGTGCCATTAATTCTTAATGGCACTCCCACGTGAGCGTTTTTGCATGTTAAACCGCATGATGCGGCAGCACCATGTGATGGGATATAGCCAGTGGTGTATTTAGGTTTTGTGCTGCCCTAGGCCTGACTGAGCTTGCGCACCCCCTAATTTAAATATGACCCACCCCTTCCTGTCAAGGCCACACCCCTTTCTTTTAAAGATCCGCCCTGTCATCTTCATTGGAGGAGGACAGAGGGACGCCGCGGGAAGAGGACAGAGAGGCATGCAGCATCTTTTCATTTGGTGGGTAAGGGGATATGTGCTGGTTGCTTTGGGAGGGGAGGATCAGACCCCTCCCAAAGCACCCAGCACATATCCCCTTACCCCCCCTCCCCTCATCCATGTGTGAATTTGTTATCTGCCCCCTTTCCGGTTACTGTGTCCCCCTCCACTGTAAACTATACACAGACCTCAGAGCAGAAGCGCGGCTCTTGCACTGAAGTCGTGTCCCTCCTCTGTGGCTCCTTCTCCTCTTGGCTGTGTACACTAGAACATTGGAGCTGAGAAGGAGGAGGAGCTAAGGAGTGTGTGTGGCTGACAGTGTGGAGAGAGGTGGTGGCTGCTACGGAAAGCCGATCGCCGCTTGTGGGACCCTGGGTGGCAGATTTCCTGGGTGCCCACGCTAGCGCACTCTGGCTGCCAGTTACCGAAGCTCAGTGCCGGAACTTGTTGTGGGCTCTGGGACAGTGGCGTCACTAGGTTTGGTGTCACCTGGAGCTGTAAAAATTCTGTCATCCCCCTTAATTTTTTGACTGGAGGCCCAGCGTTGGAGCTCATTGTGGCGGTCAACAAGGCCTAGAGGATATCAGGTTAGGCACTTCCTAATGGCTCAGTCCCTGGGAACAGTAATGAATAATGGCCAACAGGCTCTCTTACCAGACCCGGTGAAACCGCAACAGTGATCCCTCCGGCTGGACGTTCGCTCACTCTGGGTTGCCCAGGCTGACTTTGGTCAGTAGTGTAGCATGTCTGTACCCCGGCAGTGGCTTCATCTTTCTCCCCCTCTGGTGGTGCGGGTACAGCGTGACTCTCTGGTGGTGCAGGTACAGCGTGGCTCTCTGGTGGTGCGGGTACAGCGTGGCTCTCTGGTGGTGCGGGTGCAGCGTGGCTCTCTGGTGGTGCGGGTGCAGCGTGGCTCTCTGGTGGTGCGGGTACAGCGTGGCTCTCTGGTGGTGCGGGTACAGCGTGACTCTCTGGTGGTGCGGGTACAGCGTGGCTCTCTGGTGGTGCGGGTACAGCGTGGCTCTCTGGTGGTGCGGGTACAGCGTGGCTCTCTGGTGGTGCGGGTACAGCGTGGCTCTCTGGTGGTGCGGGTGCAGCGTGGCTCTCTGGTGATGCGGGTGCAGCGTGGCTCTCTGGTGGTGCGGGTGCAGCGTGGCTCTCTGGTGGTGTGGGTGCAGCGTGGCTCTCTGGTGGTGCGGGTACAGCGTGGCTCTTTGGTGGTGCGGGTACAGCATGGCTCTTTGGTGGTGCGGGTACAGCATGGCTCTCTGGTGGTGCGGGTACAGCGTGGCTCTCTGGTGGTGTGGGTACAGCGTGGCTCCCTCTTTGGCTTCCCCCAGCACAGTACTCTCTTTTTCTCCTCTAACACCCCCCCTCAGCAGAGTGCATGCATGCTGGGGGCTGTAGCATGTCTGTGGGGGCTACTTTTCCCATGATGCCCCCCAGAGTCTTCTGATTGGCCCTCTGCTGTGGCCAATCATGGGGAGGAAAACAGCGGTCAGGAAGCTGGGCGACGGCGCAGGGAAACCAATTAGAGCCGCTCTCTCTCTCTTCTCCCTTCGGCTGACAGAAAGGGGAGGGGGGGCGAGCGGGGGAGTTCTCTGGCAAATTGAGCAGCAGATCTGTGACAGGGAGAGGAGAGATGCGGGCTGTCAGGGGAGGGGGGGCGAGCGGGGGAGATACACAGACAACCCGCATCTCTCCTCTCCCTGTCACAGATCTGCTGCTCAATTTGCCAGAGAACTCCCCCGCTCGCCCCCCCCCTTTCTGTCAGCCGAAGGGAGAAGAGAGAGAGAGCGGCTCTAATTGGTTTCTACCGTGCCGCTGCCCAGCTTCCTCCCCGCTGTTTTCCTCCCCATGATTGGCCACAGCAGAGGGCCAATCAGAGACAGAATCACAGCTTTACGGAGGGGCGGCTTGACGGCACCCGGGACGCCACTGTACTGCACTGCTAAGCTGTACTCCCTGCTGTGCGGGAGTCGGGAAGAGGGCGCCGCTGCCATTTTCGGGGGGGGGCGGCTTTCTGCCGCCCCCCCACACAGTGCCGCCCTAGGCCTAGGCCTTGTTGGCCTAGGCCAAGACACAGCACTGGATATAGCGCTATTTTACAAAAGGGTTGGGAACATTCCCCAATTTTCTCACGGGTAGGGCAGCCGATTGAAATGTTTAGGCTGCCCTACACGCTAGCATGTTTAAGTGGTTTGTAAGTCCTTAGATACACCCAGTGAAGTGACTGGCCTCAGGTGATAAAAAGAGAAGAAACAAATCCACCTCAAGTTGTATCTGCAGTCTTCTCTTTTATCTGTTCAAAGTCCAAAACATATAAAGCTTGTTTCAGCTGTCATAAAAAAGGGAGCAGAGAGCTGTTACACTCTGTAGAGCTTTGCGAGGAGAGCTCTGAGAGCTGATTGGAGGGAAGGGACACACCCCCTTCACACAGCACACAGGAACAGATCTGAGGCTGTCAATCACTGACTGTGTGCTGGAGCTCCATCCCCTGTCACCATTTGTCTCTTGGTGTCAGGAAAACTTGTCAGAAGTGACTCAGAAATGACACTTAGTGCTCTGATTTGAGACAAGTAAACACTATAGAGGGATATGCTTTGTTCATATTTCATGTCTGAGGTTTACAACCACTTTAAGAATAGAATCTAAATCTAAATAAAAGATTTTTTTATTAAAGTGTATCTAAATCCATTGTCCTTGTAGCTTCCTGTGCACCGGGCTACAGTCTCAGACAAAGTTATCAGCCTTTCCAAGTTCTCTTCCGTGAACTACAGAACACCCAGCCACCATATTATGCAGATTAGGGGAGGGGGAGGTGTTCTGTTGATGACCTAATGCACTTCCTGTCCTATGGTGACAACGCTGCACCTCCAAAGATACTGTACAGTGAGTGAGGGTTGTCACCTTAGGACATACCTCCCAACTTTTTGAGATGGGAATGAGGGACACCTATCAGCAAAAGTATGCAGACATAGGACACACCCCCTGCCACGCCCCCTTAAAGGAGAATTGTACAAAAAAACAAGATTGATTAAAACCCAGAAGTGCTTTTTTTTACCACTACTATTCCTTTATATTGGCTTTTGGAACTTACAAATGCAGCAATTTAGAAATCAGATGAAAAGTTTAGTGCTGGAAAACACTTTTTGATAGACATAAAAGTGTGTTTTATATACATCTATATAGATCAGACCAAAATGAGGGACAAATGAGCAGGAATGAGGGACAGAGGGACATTGCTCCAAATCAGGGACAGTCCCTCGAAATCAGGGACAATTGGGAGCTATGCCTTAGGATCCAGTGAATCATAGTTGAGAACAAAGGACAAAAAAAAATCCTAAAAAAAAAAGAAGAAGAAAACTAATTCAGCCACCACATCTAAGGGCTTGCAAGCTGCAATATATTACATTTCTGTTCTGTTGGATTTATATACTTTAAACAAGTGTGTGGCTGGACTTTAAACAACAATATCACTCTAAGCTGTTAATTTGGCGCCATAATCAGCATCGTCTGTGAAGATCTGTAACGATATTCACAGTAGGCGTTCCATGTCTCATCTCACAAAGTCCCAGATTTCTGTTTTGTATGGGGCAATGTCCTCTGCATGGAGCTAATCTGTATGTCTGGATCGCAATCCTAGGCATTGACAGAACCAGCGGACAGGCGCTCAGAATTTGTCAGGATTGTCTCCAGGAATCCGGATGAGTCACAAGAATATATAGGATGACTTGGCAGGGCATGCCGTAGGCTGTGGGTCACCGATGAGCCGGGTAGCAGCAATTAGCGTAGACTGTAACGGAGCCGCACAGAATGAGGCGAGATGATTCTCCCTGGCCGCTCGCAAATGTTGCTATGTAACTGATGTCGGTGCCGTCTAATTGAGACCAACTTTTCCCTTGTGGGATAATGGAGAGCTTTAACATGCAAGAAAGAAACGGTCGCTGTAGCCATGACATCTTCACATAGTGGTAATCAATATGAAGGATACTAAAAAGATATAAGAATAAAAGTGAAGGCAAAAGGCTAAATTCACAGTTGAAATATGTTAGGGGTCTATTTAAAAAAAAAAAATTCTTAGCTATTTGACCTGTGAAACTGCATCTTCTGTGCAAATATGGACAAAATCGAATGTTATTAGGCAATTTTTTCTCCAGGTCGAATGTGTATGTAGCCAAGTCCCGGGCCTCTCCAGGCCTAATGGTAACCACCAGAGTTAGGGACAGCTGACATTGTTCTGTGTAGAGTGGGTTACGAGGCATGGTGGGTGTAATGCAAGATAGATTAATGGGTGCCAGACACTTCTTAAATGCAAACAGATTTATGTTCTCTTAAACAGAACGGTGGGAGAGAGGGTTGGGGCCAGGACACCCTTTAGTAGTTGCAATGTTAATTAGCAGACTCCGAGACTTCTATGGGTAGACCGCCTTGCAGGGAAAGGCACCCAGCTCGATACCACATCTGCATGCGTAGGCTCACTGTCTCCTATGGCAACAATCTTGAACAGTTTCTAACAAAAGTAATGAATTCTTTCACTTCCTCCACAATCTCCTTTTTAGATCTTCACTCAACTTAGCTCCCAGTCTATCACTTAGACCCACTAATCCACTTCCACTGGATCTCCTGAGCTCTTCCAATCTTCTCACTGAGTATCTTCCTCAAGCGTCACCCCCTCATCCCTGCTGGGTCCCTAGCTTGGCACTCTTGACACTCTTCAAGCTTCACCCCACTGGCCTGCTCGGTGCCTGGCTTGGCACACAATAATGCTCTGCAAGCGTCACCTCCAATGGCTGGGTCCCTGGCTTGACATCTGCTGGTTTCCCAATTCTTCACCGTCCCCAGTTAGTAAGAATGCTTCTCACGGTGGTCCCTGGTAGTAAGGCGGTTGGTCCCTTAGTGGAAACAGCTTCCCCTCTACCCCCGACCATGACAGGTTCGCCGGCCGGCAGAACTGTCACTTCTGGTTGGACTGCAAGCCGCAATCCCAACCTTGCTTCTGGATAGAGCCCCACTGCTCTCTTGCTTCTGGATAGTCAGACAGCCTAGCAGCCAGAGGTGCCCAAGATTGGCCTCAGGTCTCTGGCCTAGCAGCCCGGGGCAATACGACACACATCCACCCAGACAGCCGTCCAGGTGGCACAGAACCCTGATCACCTGACTCCAACCAAATAAATAGATTCTCCCAGCAGGCCAAGGGACCCAAGAAAATCCCTACCCATTGGCTGAGACACCCCATTCATTCCTAATATGTCCTTGCAATGCCCTTGTCTTATCTAATGTCACCAGATACCCTGCCACCTAGCGACAGAAGAGAGAAGTGCAGCAATTCCAGAATTAGCGTGAAATCAATTGACCTCCTAGCATTTGGCCAAGGCAACTATCACTTGGCAGATACATTTACGAGCACCCTGCCTAAACATCAGGGTGCTACATGTAAATCAGGGAAATACCGAATTATGGCCACTAGATGGAGCTGATCATAGGAAATAGGGAATAAATACTATAGTACTACGGTATGTGTTATGGGCGTATGCTCTATCTAGTAGCCATAATGGCCACTGGATGAAGCAGATCATAGAAAATAGGGAATAAATACTTGTGTACTATGTGTTATGGTTGTCTGCTCTATCTAGTGGCCTTAAAGCAGTATTTTCATTAATACATTAATTCATTAATAAACCTGGAGAGAAAATAGGCTTCACTGAACACATAACTGCAATATTTTTAAAATATACCCCTAAGTGTGAAATGTCTCACTTCATCTTTCTAATGCAGACAGCACTGCCAAGAACTGACTTCACATTTGTCTGTTGCAGTTAAAGTAAAGCAGTTTAGTCAAGGGCCGCCTCAGCCTCTGATTGGATACTGAAAGGAAAGCAAGACACTGATGAGGTCAGCCCTGAGTTCTCTTCTGTCCTATCAGCAAGCACTACATTTTGAATGGCCTATAGTGCTGTGCATAATCCTTACAGGAGATGAAGATAAATGGAGACTATTTGAAAATACATTTAGGGAAGAGAGACAGCAATTAAACTCTTCACACCTTGGTATTATACTCCTGCCAAATTTCATGCCATTTTCCCAACAATACCTCATACATGTTTCAGAGGATGTATCTCCACGGGTTCATTCACCCATATTTTTTGGGATTGTGAAAAAGTCACTCAAATATGGAAACAGCTTGAAGGTTTCACATCCATTATTTCAACAAACAATGTACACCTATCATAAGTCTAAATTCTTTTTATATGAGACTGGTCCACACAATATGTGTTGCCATACACTGGCTCATTGCATACCACTGGAAATCATCCTTGCTACCCTTATCCCAACTTAAAACAAGAATCAATAATATCCTTCTTATGGAAAAAATATTTCACACCCTAAATAATTCAAAACATATATTTGATCAAAAATGGAACCCTTGGTTCACTCATGCAAATCAGTTTATTATTTTGGATTAAATAATTTTCTGTATCTTCTATTCAATTAAAAACACTTGAATTGTATGTACCAAAATGTATAACCACTGTAAACAAAAACATAATTTTTTTTTGTATGATTATCTATTTTTCTATATATTTCTCTTGATATTTGTCAAAACGCTCTGTACCACCTTTTGTACCTAATAAAAAAGTTTGTAAACAAAAAAAAAGAAAATACATTTAGGGCTCGGTTACATTTGCTTTAAAATGTGGCATTGGACGCGCTTTTTTTTAAAACGCACTGAATCAAAGCTCCTGTCACTAAATAAAATGGTTACTGTACAGTCCTGTTCACATGTTATGTTTGCTCCGCTTCAAAAAGTATAGCCTGTGTCGCTTTCTTGGTGATTCAGAGCGTCTCCAAAACCTCCATCGAAGTCTATGACAACGCTCGCTAACAGCACCTGCAGCTTTTGAGAGGCTTTTATTCAAAGTTAGATTCACTTTGTTTTGTAGGTATTCGCAGGCATGAGATATCCCAGGATGCACTGGGAAACCAACAAGTGAATCAGGATATATACATCATCATCAGCAGTCACTTCCGGTTCATGTCTATATATTCTGGGAGTGTCTGGTGCAGATGTCACATCTAGTGTGCACATCGCTCCCAACTGTCCCTGATTTGGAGCAATGTCCCTCTGTCCCTCATTCCTCCTCATTTGTCCCTCATTTTGGTCTGATCTATATAGTTGTATATAAAATGCACTTTTTATCTCTCAAAAAGTGTTTCCCAGTGCTAAACCTTTCATCTGATGTCTAAATTGTTGCATTTGTAAATTCCAAAAGCCAATATAAAGGAATAATAGTGGTAAAAAAAAAAAAGCACTTGTGGGTTTAACAAATCTTGTTTTTTTGTACAATTCTCCTTTAAGGGGGCGTGGTAAAGGGTGTGTCCTATGCCTGTATACTGTTGCTGATAGGTGTCCCTCTCTAAAAGTTGGGAGGTATGTTTGCAGCGTGGAGCAGCAGAAAAGTCTGGACTTCAACTAGCAAACGGCACACGCGGTGGGCAACATAGAGAGAGAGGACTGAGCAACAGAGGATCAGCAGAGCTGGGGGCCCAGAGCAGCAAAAACTAGCATGTCACACATGGTGTGCAGGGTGAGAGCAATATAGGGGGAGGTTAAAACAAATAGAAAATCAACACACAGGGCATTTGCCAAGCTTTTTAAAGCTTTAAAAAAGCATCAAAAACACTTTAAAAAAGCATGTTGAGGTGGTAGGCGCTTTAATGTGTGTTGAAGCCGAATCAAGTGTAAATGAGCCTTTACGGAAGCATCACTGAAGCTTCATGGAAGCACCACCGAAGCATCAAAAACACATCATAAAAGCATGTTGAAGCAGTAGATGCTTTAATGTGTGTTGAAGCCAAAGCAAGTGTAAATGAGCCCTTAACCGCTTCCCGACCGCCTCACGCAGATATACTGCGGCAGAAGGGCACGTACAGGCAGATTAACGTACCTATACGTTACCCTTTAAGAGGCAGCTTGCGGGCAGGAGCTTCCGGGAGCTCCGTGAGCATGATCGCGGGTCCCGCGGACTCGATGTCTGCGGGGATACCCGCGATCGTCTCACGGAGAGGAAGAACGGGGAAATGCTAATGTAAACAAGCATTTCCCCGTTCTGCCTAGTGACACTGACACTGATCACCGCTCCCTGTAACCGGGAGCGGTGATCAGTGTCGTATCACACACAGCCCCTCCTCCCCACAGTTAGAATCGCTCCCTAGGACACACTTAACCCCTAGAGCGCCACCTAGTGGTTAACCCCTTCACTGCCAGTCACATTTACACAGTAATCAATGCATTTTTAATCGCACTGATCGCTGTATAAATGTGAATGGTCAAAAAATCGCGCCAAAAGTGTCCGATTTGTCCGCCATAATGTCGCAGTCATGATAAAAATCGCTGATCGCCACCATTACTAGTAAAAAAAAAAAAATTATTAATAAAAATGCCATAAAACTATCTCCTATTTTGTAGACACTATAACTTTTGCGCAAACCAATCAATATACGCTTATTGCAATTTTTTTTACCAAAAATATGTAGAAGAATTCGTATCTGCCTAAACTGAGGGAAAAAAATGTTTTTTTATATATTTTTTGGGGATATTTATTATAGCAACAAGTAAAAAAAATAATGCGTTTTTTCAAAATTGTCGCTATTTTTTTGTTTATAGCGCAAAAAATAAAAACCGCAGAGGTGATCAAATACCACCAAAAGAAAGCTCTATTTGTGGGGAAAAAAGGACATCGATTTTGTTTGGGAGCAACGTCGCACAACCGCGCAATTGTCAGTTAAAGCAACGCAGTGCCGAATTGCAAAAAGTGCTCTGGTCTTTGGCCAGCCAAATGGTCCGGGGCTTAAGTGGTTAAAGTCTAAGCAAGTGTAAATGAGCCCTTAGGAATATTGTTATTTAATTCAAAACTGGGGTGAGTGCTAGTATTTTATATTTGTCTACACTCTTTCTTCAAATGTAGGGCTTTTTTTTTTAATGAATGGGTACCCAGCATTATTTGAAAAAAAAACAAAAAACAGCTTTATCTACTTTACCGCCCTCCTTTCTGGCACTTGCTCATGCATTATTTCAGTTCCACCACTAGATGTCCTCAGTCTTCCACACTGTGGCTGTGCTGGGCTTCGTTCAACAAGGAAGACTGAAGCCTTACTGTGAGTACAGGGTGTCATAGACCTGGCCCCACAGTGTTGGGAGAGCAGCACTACATGGGTGATAACTTGAGACATCTGACGTGTTAATATAAAATTGTGTTAAGACAGTCCATTCATATTGAACAGGTTGCCAATTCACAGCAAAAGATGCAAAATTGTACCTGGAGTATTTTATTTTTAACATGGCACAACACTACATATTGATAATTATTCAGGGTGAGATGTGTCTTAAAATATACAATATAGACCAAACTCTCTGTAGTAGACAAGTACATTTTCTGTGGATAAAGGCAGCCAAGAAAAAAATAAAGAAGGAAAATCTCCAAGTGACATTTCCCAGTAAACAATAGTCAGAGAAGTTGTCTAATCATTTTTACAGTTGATACAAGACACGACACATGCTATTATTCTCTCCATAGAGAGTTCAGTAGTCAGGTGTTGGCTTATGCAATAAACCACGCATACAAATTGGGAAA
Organism: Aquarana catesbeiana; assembly: GCF_042186555.1. Classification (NCBI taxonomy): domain Eukaryota; kingdom Metazoa; phylum Chordata; class Amphibia; order Anura; family Ranidae; genus Aquarana; species Aquarana catesbeiana. Next base: position 90,425,603 of record NC_133329.1, on the reverse strand, counting down.
TTTGCTCGCTGAAGGCGCGGGACAGGAGCCTCCCAAGGTGCCCTTGACAAATCAAAGTCTATTGGTGCAATTATGTTTTCTAGCATGTCCTCTTTCCAAGATGTCGCTCGTAACAATATAACCCGCTAGGATCATGTATGAATTTATTTGCCATAATTGCTTGTATGGGATATTGAGCCAAGCTGGAGTAAAATCAGGCGTCAAGTGCATTGTGCAGTGGATGCCAGTGAAATAAATATGAGCTAATCAGACATTCTTAGCTTGGTGCCATTTTTCTGAAATTAAAGTCACTCTTACTAGGCAGCAGTTGCAATGTAGTGCAAGATTTGTGATTTTAATGGAGAACTTTGTCCATAACACAGAAATCATGGACAAATAAAAAAGCAGGGTGGTACATTGTTATTCAGAAAAAAACATCTATGTTTAACCTAACAAGCAACTAAAGATGGCATATTAAACCTGTTATTATGTATCTTCTTATTCACTATCTATTTAAATATTTATTACATGGCAAAGGCTACCCAGAGCACTTTGGGTCACCTGAAGAGAGGGCAAAGCAGATCACCTGGCTTTTCATCTTTTTGTCTGATTGAAATCTGGGACTAAGATGTCTGCTAAAGGAGGAGTCATTGCTCTCATGACTCATTTGAGTTCTATTAATAACAGCTTTTATGCAAAGCTGAAACTGAAATAGCCAAATATGTGAAAAGGAGACTAATGCTCCATCTACTGGCTGAATAAAAGGCTGCATAGTATTATTTGCAATATGTCATATTTGTATAAATATTTTAACTTTGTTCTTATTTTATTTAAAAAAATAAATAAATAAATATTGTGGTTTACAGACAGATAAAAGTGCAAATTGCTGGCAACAACACAACAGGACCAATCATAATCAACGTGAAACAATAAAAATGTTGCCGCACTAAACATAGATATTAAATAAACAAGTGTCCATAAAGTGTGAACACCTAGTACTGTTCTAAATAGTGAAGGTGAATTCATTGATAAACATCCAATAACAGTGAGTGTAATTGATGTGCGTTTTGATCACCCAAGTGCACCTCCTTACCAGAGGTCTGGACTCCAAATTATAAGAGTCTAGACGGGCGTGGTATGCTGATATGCACGTATGGAAGACCCAATCAACTTCCTCTATTATATTGCAGGTGGTGATACTGTCATGGCTGATGGCAAAATTTACTCCATAGTAGGGCAGAAATCCGGTACAAAATGAGCATTAATAGATCCAAGACATACTAGAAGTTGATCGACCAGTATACAGGGTTGGCGTGCGTGGTACCTCACAGACATGGACTCCGTGTCCTACACCTTGCTAATATATACTGTCCAAAAATAGGCCAATTTTTGGACAGTATATATTTGAGTGGTGTAGAACATGGACCCCTCAGTTTTATACTGGATTTCTGGCCCTGCTATGGCGTAAACTTTGAATATTGGTGGAGGTGCACTTGGGTGATTAAAACGCACATCAATTACACTCGCTGCTATTGAATGTTTATCAAGGAATTCACCTGCACTATTTAGATCAGCACTAGTTGTTTACACTTTATGGACACTTGTTTATTCAATATCTATGTTTAGTGCGGAAACATTTTTTATTGTTTCACGTTTATTTTATTTTTAACACTTTGACTGGGCCAACAAGATTACCTGTCCACCTATTTGATTTGCATTATCTATTAAAGTGGAACTAAACTCTCCTATTGGTTTCAGCCAAGGAAGCTGCCATCTTGGCCTCTGTTTGATCTTCAACTGCCATGATGCTGCACATGTGATCAGTTATGACACCAGCCATTTGATGGTTTGACAGTTTGGTTAAGAGCACAACTAATGTTTTTATTCTCACCATGTTCTGGGAATTGAACTATTTTTTTTTTTACTGTTAAATCGATGGGTTTTGTTCCGCTTTAATTTGACATGTTTTAACCTTTCCTTTAGTAGTGTACTAGCAGTGGATGACTTTAGTACTAACTACTTGTGTTTATGTCTTTCAGAGCAACAAACGTCAGTGGATGTAATCATTTTCCTGTCCTGAGAAACGCTAGTTACAGCATGAAAATGGACCCTATTTCTCTTCCAATTGCTTCTGTCCTGGAGCCTGGGACACAGGAGCCCAATCTAACTTCATATCGAAATTTCACTGATAATGCAACACTGGTGGAGCCTTCAGTTTCACGGATGAGCTCTGTCCTTATCTCGATTATTTATTTGCTTGTTTGTGCCATTGGGCTCAGTGGTAACACCTTAGTCATTTACGTTGTCCTCCGTTATGCCAAGATGAAGACTGTGACCAACATCTACATCTTGAACCTGGCAGTGGCTGATGTCCTATTTATGTTGGGACTGCCTTTTCTTGCAACACAAAATGCCATCTCCTACTGGCCCTTTGGTACTTTCCTCTGCAGACTGGTGATGACTGTGGACGGTATAAACCAATTCACCAGCATCTTTTGCCTAACCGTCATGAGCATTGACCGTTACTTGGCTGTGGTTCACCCCATTAGGTCTACCAAATGGAGGAGACCACGAGTGGCGAAACTCATTAGTGTCACTGTTTGGACTGTTTCCTTTTTAGTGGTCCTACCAGTCATCATCTTCTCGGATGTCCAGCAATATTTGAACACCTGCAACATAAACTGGCCAGAACCAGTAAACATTTGGTCTACTGCATTTATTATCTACACATCAGTGCTGGGCTTTTTTGGACCTCTGCTGGTGATTTGCCTTTGCTATCTTCTAATTGTCATTAAGGTGAAGTCTACTGGACTTCGCGTAGGCTCCACCAGGCGTAGAAGATCAGAGCGCAAAGTAACAAGAATGGTGGTCATAATTGTGGCTGTGTTTGTCTTCTGCTGGCTTCCATTTTACATCCTCAACATCGTCAACTTAACTTTTATAGTGCCGGAGGAGCCAGCGTATGTTGGGGTGTATTTCTTTGTGGTCGTGTTGTCCTACGCCAACAGCTGCGCCAACCCAATCCTCTATGGTTTTCTTTCGGACAATTTCAAGCAGAGCTTTCAGAAGGTCCTCTGCCTTCGCAAGAGCAATGGCATTAAGGATGCAGACCAAACAGAGAACCGGCAAGAAAAGAGCAGTCGAATACAGGAGACCATGCTTACATCTCGTAACTCAGAGTTCAATGGGCATATGCAAACCAGCAAGGTCTGAATGTTATCCTTCTTTTGGTGTGTAACAGCCACAGAGAATTTGAGGCAAATCCGTTCACCTATTTATGGATTGGGCATTGGATTCTTGATGAGGTCTGCTTAAAACTGGATGAGCTCAGCAGCCTTTGAAGGATTATATTGTATTTATAAAAATGTAACTTCTGGTTCCATCAGCCGATAACGACGTTCATCTCTCATGTTCTATGCATTATCCAACCATCCCCCCCACTCCCATCCCAGAACAATGTGCCCACAGAGGTTCATTGAGAACCACTTGACAGTCGATTCACATCTAGCTATTTCTGAGGGCAATTACCACTGAAACACAAAGTATCTGGCTCATGGTCAGATTTAAACATCTGTGCAGTGGATGCTGCATGGGGATGTAAATACACTTTGCATTTCCATACTAATGTGTGTGCTACGTATGTCTAAATCGTGTTGGGTCCTAAATCACTATTCATGCCAGAGGGACAGGTAATGCACAATGAAGAATGTTATGTAGTGAAATATTGTAAGCTGTCATTACACTATCTTCAAATGAGCTTTCTCCAGGGTACACCATTACCAAAAAAAAGCCACTGAAATATGTATAATTTAATTTTTATATATTTTTTCCTTTGGATTAAAAAATTAAATAAAAAATACAATGTCAAATTATTTTTACATCAATTTTAAATATTTTAGTGATTCTAAGCTCATTGTAGCCTTGTTTTCCTATTTTTTGGATAGTTCGTGAACCTTCAAAACAGTACAAGAGAGCGCACTGGCATTGCAAAGCCTTAATGGACAATTTTATTGTGAAAAAAATACAAAATGTAGTTACATACACAAGGGTAATAAATCATGCATTGCATGGATTAGTTGTATCAGATCGCTAATCCTCCTGTAGCCTCCGGGGTCATATTTTGTCTCTCATGTTTATAGCTCCACTTCCCCAAGTGGACCACCATGTGCCTCTTGCAAGTGGCAGGCCATCCTCCTTAGAGCTATCTAAGTCCGAAAAGAGATACTGTGGAGTCAAGTCACTAAGAGTTAAATACTACATTCATTTTTACTTACTAAAATATCTCATATGTATTTATCTCAGTAGATTAAAAAAAAAAACATGCCTTTTTAACACATGAGATGCATTTTTCTATTTTGCAATATTTAGCACTTAATTTCATACAATTTTTGTTGTTATTTCTCATTTTTTGCACAGGCTGCACCAGAGTGAGATCAATAAAGAGACACTAAAGGGTCTTGTGTGAATGTCACCCATATTCCTGCAGGCTGGACAAATGTTTCCCATATTTTCCGTAATATTTATATTTATTTATTTTATTACAGGTACTTATAAAGCGCTGTCAATTACGCAGCGCTTTACACATATAATATTTATTCACAACAAATCCCTGGTCTCATTGAGCTTACACATACTAGGGCCAACTTAGACAGGAGCCAATTAACCTCCCAGCTTGTATTTGAAGTGTGGGATGAAACCAGAGAAAACCCATGCAGGCACAGGGAGAACATGCAGACTCCAGGCAAGTATTGCCATGATTGGGATTTGAACCAATGACCCTAGTGCTGCTAGACTAGAGGAAGTGCTTATCACGTAGCCAGTAATAGATGAATTCCTCTGATCGTCAGTGCCATCTAGTGGCCAAAATTTGGTATATTTTCTCATTTAGGAACTTCAGAAAACTATACCACATTTTGGCTACTAGAAGCAACTGATGATCATAGGAATAAATCTATTACAGAAAATACAGGGGAAAATTATTTAAGCCAGCAATAATGCGTGTGACATTCGTCCAACAAATGTCTTCACAAAAGAGCTCTAATGCCCTGTACACACGATAGGATTTTCCGACAACAAAATCCATTTTTTTTTCGGATGTTGGCTCAAACTTGTCTTGCATACACACGGTCACACAAATCTTGAATCAGAAATTCCGAACGTCAAGAACCCAGATGATGTACAACCCAGAGAAAAATGAAGTTCAATAGCCAGTGTGGCTCTTCTGCTTGATTCCGAGCATGCGTGGAACTTTGTGCGTCGGAATTGTGTACACACGATCAGAATTTACGACAACAGATTTTGTTGTCGGAAAATTTGAGAACCAGCTCTCAAATTTTGTGTGATGGAAATTCCGATGGAAATGTCCGATGGAGCCTACATACGGTCGGAATTTCCGACAACCAGCTCCCATCGAACATTTTCCGTCAGAAAATCCTATTGTGTGTACGGGGCATTAGAGTTGTGAAACTATGAATGTATTCTTAGTTTGTCTTCATTCACAGAATGATCTTCCTGTGGTGCAATGTTACAAATTATTTACATTCCTGAGCTAACAAAATTGCATTCTCTCATTGTTTTCTTTTCACTAACTGGCCAGTGTAGAGTTCCCCTGATTGTTATCTTCTACATTCCTAAAATATTGAAGGCCTGTGCCATGAGATAAATAATGATTTTTTATTTTTTTGTGAATTGACTTTAGACACGCATTCTTTATTAATGAATTGGCTCTTAAATTATAATATGTGATCATTTATATAAATAGGTATTGTAATACTAATATCGCATGCAAAAAAGTGCATTGACCCCATTGTGTAAAAAAAAAAAAAAAAAAAAAAATATATATATATATATATATATATATATATATATATATATACACTGTGTATGTGAGTATGTGTGTGTGTGTATATACAGTGGGGTCAATGCACTAACATGTATTGCATTTATTATTTATTTCAAAAATGTATTTATACTGATATATATAGATAGATTCCCTTTATCTATCTATCTATCTATCTATCTATCTATCTATCTATCTATCTATCTATCTATCTATCTATCTATCTATCTATCTATCTATCTAAATTTTTTATATATATATTTATAAATACCTTTTTTTTTCTTTCTTTTTTTTCTTTTTTTGATCACATAATCTCTGTTCTCAGCTGCATAAGGTGCTTAGAGAGCTTGAGGTGGAGAGACAGCAGTACAGTGATCTTCCCTGTGAATGGCTGTGCGAGGGGGGGGTGTCAGCAGAAGTCTGATCATTGGAGGGCAGACAGGCTGTTTTTCCTTGTTAAATTTATTTATTCAATTTTCACAATTAGTATACATAAGTAAATATGGTAGCAGCAAAAGAAAAGATTACATGTAGTTCCAACATAAACTAAAAGTAGTTTAAAGTGGTGTTCCGGCCGAAATTATACTTTTTAAATAAAAATACCCCTATAATACACAAGCCTAATGTATTCTAGTAAAGTTAGTCTGTAAACTAAGGTCTGTTTTGTTAGTTTATAGCAGTAGTTTGTTATTTTATAAACTTACAGCAGGCCGTAGCCATCTTAAGTCTGGGCATCTGAAGCCAGACTGTATTTCTTCCTGGATCTCATCCTTGTAGATTTCGCACATGCTCAGTGCAGCACAAGCAGTGTAATAGGTTTCAGGTCAGGTTTCCATAGCAATGGCAGTGTCAGAGGAAGTTGCCGCCCCTTCCCAGAAGGCATTGCAAACAGGAAATGATGCAATGGGCCGCGGCCAAGGAGGAGGAAGTGAAAAATGAATAAAGCAGATATACAGTAAGTTCTGAGAAAAGAAATAAAAAAATATCCAATTCGTTTACAGTGAACAGTTTAGTGAGGGATACTGAAGAGTTGTAAAAGTGGGTGGAACTCCACTTTAACTAAAACAATTTTAGCATGGATCTAACTACTCAAAAGATTGTGTCATACATTGTATAAGAGAGGATAAAACCAACTTAGACCAGGTTAATATAAGATGACCTCAGATAAAATAAAAAAAAAGGTCTTAATTATTATCAAGAGTATAATTTTTACATAAAAAAAAAGAAATTTTTTTTATAGAATCTAAAAACTACATATTGGAACTATGTACAATTGGTATAATGATAACCAAGAACATAAAAGTTCTGCTACCAGAACTATATAAAGAGTAAATTGAAAGAGGAGATAGAGAATAGGGGGGAAAAGTAGAAGAGAGAAAAAAGATAAAAGAAAAAGTAATCTCAGGTAGGAAAAAAAAATAGATAGGGAAGAAAGAAATGAGAGGTAGTAGGGGTCCCCGGGGTAGTACATGGTAATAAACAAATATCATGAATGCAGAGAAAGGTCTTAGTAGGGAAGCATCAAAATTAGAAGGCAAAAAGTGAGTCACCAAGGGATTCCTTATATCCTCAAAGCTGGATATTTTATCTTGAGTTATAGCCTCTGTTTTGGCATGGATCATTGCTTGATTGACTCTATTTTTAGTTTCAGCAATTATGGCAGGCTGTTTTTCCAAACTGACCACAGTGCGATGCATGTGCTCTCATGCCTTATGTGGTCAGTTTGAAATAGGAGAGCAGGAGCACTGCCAGGGTCACCAAGTATTTCACACAAAGGAAGTAATACAAAGCGTACAGAAAACTTTTTAATGCAAGTACATGGTACTGCAGGCACATTTCAGCTATATGCAATGTTGGGGTAACATAACTCCTGTATCATCAGCTCCATCTAGTGGACAAAGTATGGTATATTTTCTCATTGAGGAATTTCAGATAACTATACGGCAGTTTGGCCCCTAGTTAGAGCTGATGATGCAGGAATTAAACTATTAGAAAATATATGGTAAAATGTTGTTCAGCTTGCAACAAATTTTTCTAAATGTTATATAAATAGACCCCCTATAAAGTCACATTCTTTACCATAAGGCAGCTCCTCTTTAGTAATATAGGTAGGTTTTCACTGCTTGAAAAAAGAGTTTTCTTTGTTATCATAGCTTCCATATAAACCTGTTATTTTAGAAAAAGTTACATTTTTTAACTGGTCAACGAAAATATTAACTGCTGGAATTTTTAACGTTTTCAGATGACTGTGTAAGATAATGGAGATCACAAGAGAAGGAGCATAGAATGATGAATTTAGATTGACATGTAAACTGTGTAAGGGGTTCTTTACAGTTACAATGATAAGGGTGTGGAACTCCCTTCCACAAATCGGTGGTGTCAGCAGCAATTGTGGATAATTTAAAAAACTTTTAGATGGGTATCTTAGGGAACACAATATACAGGGGTATGGTAAGTGGTAGAGACATAAATGCATGTGCACGCCCACATAGGTTATACCGAATGGACTGGTGTCTTTATTGAACCTTACCAGCTATGGAACTATATAAGCCTATATTTTCCAATTACATATACTTGCTTTCTATTGGTCCTGTATTTTCCATATAAAAACTTGGGATTTTTATACTCTTGTATTGCGGATAATGAAGGAACTTTTTTTGTACTATGTGTGTTTTAAAAACTATGTGGAGGTCAGGGACTGATGTGAATGTACAGAATCTAAAGCGCTGCTTAACTTTTTGGCGCTATATAAATAGCTGTATTAATATTATTGTTTACGCTGTGCACAGAACCTATGTCTTGTCTTTTGAGATGGTCATGATTTGCTGAAATAGTCCACAAGAACCAATCACATTTAAAGGGTATGTTCACTTTTTATGAAAAATGAAAATGTGAACTAACCCCGAATATTTTGGCCACCCCGCTGCACATAGCGGCAGTGATGTCCAGTGCTGCCGTTGTAGCGCTCCTTATAATGCTTGCAATGGCAAATGCTCATTGGTCAGCCATTTCTTTCTTCTGGGACACCTTACTGGAAGGAGATGATTCAGATGCACTTCCCATTGATCAGCACGGTCACATGGCTGCACTGACCAATGAGGGATGGCCAGTGCAAGGATACCCACTATGGGGCTGTGTATTGCACTGTACAATTCACTTGGGGCATTACGTCTGTTATGTGCAGCGGGGTCCAGAGGGGTGGTCAGGATATTTGTAGTTCACCTTTTTGATTTTCCGTGAAAAGGTGAACTTACCCTTTAAGTTTTCTAAAAGCAGTTGGCTAATGATGACCTCTCATGTATTGCCATAGCCTACTGCACATTTTTTCTTTGCCTTATTGAATATCTATGTGGTTTAGGAACACATGGGTTAAAAAGAATTTGTGTTTCTCAGACCACTGTTTTATCTCAGGAACGCTCCTATGTTTAAAAAGCCCAAGAGCAAAAAAAAAAGTGTGTGCTGTCTCTTTTTGAGCCACTAGAGGTCTCAGTTTTCTAAAAAAAAAAAAAAAAGTTTGGTCATTGTGCATTACGCACTGGAAAGTTTTATGGATTTACTTATTTGCAAATGACCCCAGAAAATTATACAGTTTAAGAGAGCCCTGGACTTCTTGATGTGCAGGTTAAGCTATATCTGCAGAAATGGAGTGTGTCCAAGTAAGCAAATTCAAAAAGATGTTTCTAAAAACCAATTGTATGGCCTTTGGTCCTTTTCTCAGCATGATGTGACAGTAAATTAAGAAAAGGAAGCCTCAGGTTATAGAAATATACCAAACGTCTTCTCAAGTCAGGAACATAATCTGAATTCTGTTTATGACCTCTTGCAGAAAAAGCCTACCCCTGACAACTAAACCGTGAAAAGCCAATGCCCAATTTAAGGGATTACTGGCGCATCAGTGCACATCCCTTAGCGGGCATAAGGTTGCTCAAGTAAAAAAAATGTGTACTTTACTTAAAGAGATCAATGCATCTCCATTTTCCACCACTGGTCTTTTTTGAGCCCAGCCTGCCCCCTGTCTTCTGATAGCTCCCCCTAGTGGCAGCCAATAGTAGATTTTTTTTTTTTTTTTTTTTTTTAGCAGAACAAAAGGATGTAGCCTGAAGCGAGAAGGCTGCAGTTCATGGTAGGGTGAATGCATTGACTATGAAAGTGTTCAAAAGCAGAGCTGTTGGTGTTGCCCACTGCAGCCAACCAGATTCCTGAATGGAAGAGAAAATCTTATGTTTGCTTTTGCTTACATGCAGTATGCAGGATTTGGGGTTTAAAACATTCTAGGGTGGGACCAGTCATTCTCAATGAGAGGTCTCTGGAACTCCGGAGATGCCTTAAATTGTGAGCCACGGTTTAAAATATTCTAGGGTTGGACCAGTCGTTCACAACGACGGTTCCCTGGAACTCTAGGATACCTCTAGAGGCTGCTGGAGGTCCCTTAAACTGTGATATACAGTTTAAAACATTCTAGGGTTGGACCAGACATTCTCAACTAGGGTTCTCTGGAAGTCTGGATTACCTCCAGAGGCTGCTGGAGGTCCCTTAAACTGTGATCCGTGGTTTAAAACATTCTGGGGTTGGACCAGTCATTCTCAACAAGGGTTCTCTGGAACTCTAGGCTTTTTCCAGAAGCTGCTGGAGGTTCCTTAAACTGGGACCCACAGTTTATAATACTCTAGGGTTGGACCAGTCATTCTCAACTAGGGTTCTCTGGAAGTCTGGATTACCTCCAGAGGCTGCTGGAGGTCCCTTAAACTGTGATCCGTGGTTTAAAACATTCTAGGGTTGGACCAGTCATTCTCAACAAGGGTTCTCTGGAACTCTAGGCTTTCTCCAGAAGCTACTGGAGGTTCCTTAAACTGTGACCCACAGTTTACAATACTCTAGGGTTGGACCAGTCATTCTCAACAAGGGTTCTCTGGAACTCTAGGGTTCCTCCTGAGACTGCTGGAGATCCCTCAAACTTGACCTTTCCTTAATGGTGTCTGCATAGTTCCAGGCTCAATGCTACCAATAGTACCAATGATCTTTTAAGCTGCCTGTAAGGGTGACATTCTGACAACCATTGTAGGAGGGGGGAATTCTTCCCACTGGCCACCAATATAAAGTGCATTTTCCCCACTGACCCCCAATGAATTGGTTTTAGCAGGGGTTCCCCAAGACCTAAAAAACAGTTTCCAAAACTCCTCTAGTTTAAAAAATTTGAGAAATGTGGCTAGACTTGTAGAAATTAGAGTTTTTTAAATACTTTTCCAGAGGGCTCACTGTTTAATATGACCTATAAATAAGCACTTTTTTTATATTTTTTTTAAATTACATAAATGTTTTAAAAGCTATTCTTTCATTTGTAAATAATATCATCATGTTTTTTTTTTTTACCTAAGGCATGAATTTAGACCCTTTATATAAGGGACATTGGGTTACCCCTACAGTTTAATTATGGGGAAGGTTTGTGTTGGGTTCCGTGGGCCAGGTGTAACTTTTTTCTTTTTGAAATGTTGGGATTTGTATGATCTAGGACGATGGTCTCCAAACTGTGTCCCTTTGCTTGCCTTTATCCAGCCCTTGGAGCACTATTCCTCCCACTGACATTAACAATGGGGTATAATTCCTGGCACTGACACCAACAGAAGGGCACTATTTCTCCCACTGACACAAACAATAGGGCACTATTCCTCCCAGTCCCACTGACACCAGTGATGGGACACTATTCCTCCCACTGTCACCAATAATGGGACACTATTCTTCCCACTGACACCAATAACGGGGTACTATTCCTCTCACAGACACCAATGATGAGGCTTTGTTACCAACGTCAGAACATTTTCTACTCCTACTGGCCACAGTCTGGACCCTCTAAAGTCTGAAGGATAGTAAACTGGCCCACTGTTTAGAAAGTTTGGAGGCCCACTGATCTAGGATACAGAATTTGAGTTGTCACTATCACAGCTAACCCTCAGCTTAATTTGTGTAGCATGCTAATTTTATGGAAACACACAATACTAGAGTAGGGCCTTAAAGAGAACCACCCCATGGTTGGGCTTATACAAGAATGTGAAGTCTTTGACTATTGGAAATGTACAGGCTTGTTTTTGAAACCATTTTCCATTTATTTAGCTTAATGTCTGAGCTGGAGTGTCAGGGAACCATCTCTATATCCCATATTAACAAGGGAATACTAGTATCATTGTTACCAGTATTGCCCAATCAGATTTCATCTTTTGTTCCTTGGAAGAATGAAACTAGAAAAAATAAAAAAAATACTGCATTGGGACCACTAGGTGGCATAGAGGGGCATACTTATTTCCTATGGCAGCCAGCGCCATCTAGTGGCCATACCATGGTATTTTCTGCATTCAGACATTCGAATTGCAGAGCATATAGTCTGAGAACATTCTGTTTTGCCCTATTCTCACAGCACGATTTTACATGCAGTTTCAATAGATGAACAGCTATGTGAATTTTTTAAAACTACACAACTTAGTATGAAAAAATAATTATTTTGTGTAAAGATAAAAGTTTATCATTTTGAATTGATGGTTAAAAAAATGTATTGGTCCAACTAAGAACAGGATTATTACAAAACACCCCACAGTGCTATTGTCCCTCTGGCATCGAAGTGGTGAAGTGGTTAGCTGTTGCGCTTTGTATCCGAGTAACTCATAAAATGGAAAGGTTAAACTGTGTAATGTCACTGGGGCACTTTTATTGTCTGGTATTGAGTAAACAGGAAACTATTGATCTGAATGTCTGTATATACAGCAACCATTACAAAGAATTTCACTTGTGAAATGAGGCGTAATGTATATATTATTTATTGGTGTGGAAAAGCAAACGTGAATGCATAATTTCAAGCATCTCAATAAAGCTGAAGTTGTTTTTGTATTTTATTACCCCTGCGGTGTTCATTATGTTCACATTTTGAGTGCATGATGGCTGTTGAATTGTGCGTGTAGCTGTTCTTAAAGGGGACAGTCACCGGCTGATCTCATCGTACTGTGTTCACTTCATGCTGTGTGCATCCATTAAAGGACCATTATAGTATATTCTGGATAATGCTCAAATGATAGTTTTCAGCATATTAATTCCTTTTTTTATGTCACATGCCTTTTTATTTCTCTGCACAATCCCATGCAGGCCAAGCTGTCCAGCAAAGGCAACAGTTACAAGTATTGGCTCACTGGATACAATACCCAAGCTCTAATGCTGGTGATGCTATCCAAGGATGAAAACCGCTGCTCGTGGCTGGGATGTGCAGTCCATCAGTACATGTGAGCAAAAAATGTCCGGATGCCGCACTCCAAATAAATACCTTTAATTAAAACATAATACATATAAACATTGGATACGAATCAGCTGACGCGTTTCACACCACTATTATGGGCTATGATTAAGCACTGGTAATAGTGTGTGAAACGCATCAGCTGATTCGTATCCAATGTTTGTGTATATTATGTTTTCAATAAAAGGTATTTATTTGGAGTGCGGCCATCCGGACATTTTTTACTCACATGTATCTTGCATACTGAACTGGCACCCTACGTGGGGGGAAGTGATAGCTTGGAAGCGCCACCTGGAGCGGTGCATCATTTGCAGTCCGTCAGTTAGATGGCAGGCTTTAAAATTTTCCGCCGACAAATGTGTGTTGTCGGATTTTCCGAGCGTGTGTACACAAGTCCGTCGGACAAAAGTCCAAAGTACAAACATGCATGCTCGGAAGCAAGGACGAGCCAGAAGCGGTCGGTCTTGTAAACTAGCGTTCGTAATTAACATTCATGACGCGGCAAATTATGAAATCTGGAAATGCAGCACACAATTCTCTTCTTCTTTAATGGGATAATAATGACGCTGCTTTGCTGGTGATACTGATGGAGTTATTGCAAACTAATTTTCAAAGGCTTTTTTTTCTAGTGATATCAAAAATAATATTATTATGCTTTTTTTTTTTTTTTTTTTTTTTTTTTTTTTTTTTTGGGCAAGTTACCACAACACCATTATCCCGTAGTTTTTAAGATCAAAGATACAACTATGTTGGTGTCCCTTGCCAATTTTACATTGTATTTTTTAAATGTAACTGCCTACTCCCAAACTGTTATTTGAAGTAAAACACATAGTCAAGTATTATTCTACACAATTTTTTTATTGTGCATTAAAAAAGGAAAACAAATAGAATTAGACATGCTATTTGCAAATAGAACTTAACCAAAAAGTGCATTCTATGCATCCAAAAATATAGAAAATATACCAAATCAAATCATTATTATTCAACCAAAAAATAAAATAAAAGCCTCATGCATGTGTCCTGCTTCTTAATATAGGGGGTCAACAGTGCCAAGAATTGGTGAAAGCAGGGGTCCGTCATCCGGAGATAATTCCGAAAATCATCTAGATTATTCTCCTGGAGCTCCCGCAGTAAAGGCATATGACATAATTGGTCACGAATAATAAAGCAAGCAATTTTTGGTCCAAGAAATCCTCCTCCACCTGTCCCTGGACTTGGGTCAAAGCAGTAACTCCAAGGCCAATAATAAATAACACGTTATCTCCTCCAATTCCACAACACGTCTGGTTGACGAACGGCTGTTCAGAAAGGAACTGAAAAGCGCAAACTGAAAAGCGCAAACTGAAAAGTGCTAAATGAAAAGCGCGAATCAAGACTCACCAGACTTCTACTAACACGAAATTAGCAGAAGGAGCCCAAAGGGTGGCGCTAAAGAGCTGAAAAACCACGTAGTACATCACTACGTTTGTGTTTGTTAGCCGAGAATTCCTTGCAGTTTGTATGCAAGACAAAATCTAGGCACACGCCTTCGGACAAAAGTCTGAGGTTTTTTCTGCAGAAAATCCAATTGTGTGTACGAGGCTTTAGGGTGGCTTTCTGACCACCACTGGAAGGGGGCATTATTCATACTGAAGTGACATTTTGACAACTAACCACCCAAGAATTAAATTTAGTACAGGTTTTCTGAGACCTGAAAATTATTTTAGAGTTCCTCTGGGGTAAGAAGGTTGTGAAAGCCTGGTATATCTATTTGAAAATGAATTAATCCTGATTTACTGACGCCTCTCATTTATTAAGGCCCGAAAATGTAAGGACAGCAACGATACCCCCAAATGACTCCTTTTTGGAAAGTAGACAGTCCAAGGTATTATTTAGTAAGAGGCATGGCGAGTATTTTGAAGTTTTTGCAAAATAAAGAAATTTAAATAAAATTGGGTTTTTTTTTTCACAATTTTTTTTGTACATATTCTCACCAGAGCAGTACAGCATCACTTTACAATAGGCCGGGTTGGAAGTGGTTAAAAAATCATTTTAGGCCTACAGATTAGTTTAAGGTGGGGTTCACACTGAAGCGGCCGTGGGTCCCAGCGGGGGTCCGGTGCATCCCTCTACACAGATTCAGGTGCGAATAGGGGTGGAATTTTTACCTGAATTTGCACCTGAAACGCAGCCAAAGATGCACAGGAACTTTCCAAATGCAGACCTAAGCCACCCGCAGCTGTGTGAACCATCTCCATTGAGAGCCGGCCACAGTCTCCTGTGATACGAATTCGATGCAGTGAAAACCGCATGCAATACGCATAAGTGTGAACCCAGCCTATGGCCGGTTCACACCAGAATCACACAGGAACGCGATCTGCTTCTGGTGGATTTGTTTCCCTGCAGTGTGATTTGCAGCTCATTCATTTGAAAGGGCTGCACACTGCACTGGAACACACCAAATCATATGGTACTGCGGTACCATTCGATCTGGTGTCCGCAAATGCCATTAACAATGTTTTGCCACCCACAGCAGATGGCAAAGGCAGTGCGTTTTGAACACAGTGCGGGAAACACACATGGAACGCACCTTTCCCGCACCGTGTTTTGGTGTGAACCGGCCCTAAACCCCCAAACAGTATATATTTTCTGAAAGCAGAGTCCCTGAAAAATAAAATGGTGGTAGTTTTCGATTTTTAAGTTGCACAATATTAATGTAACGGTTAATCAAACACAAGTTTTCAGTAAAAGTTCATTTTAAGGCGCACAAACACAATCAATAATTGTAGTTTCAGTAAAATATAAAGGATAAGCTTGTGTCGAGTAAATAGATACCAAACATGTCAAGTCTTAAAATTGCGTGCGCTGCAAAACAATGATGAACTTCGGGAACTAAAATAATTCATAGTTGACACTTTAAATTGGGAAAACATGGTGAGGGTGTGTGTAGGGATGCAAGGAAGCATGCTGTACAGCTACCCAATTGCTTCCACCAACTTGTCAGATTTTTAGTAGCCAGGAAAGTGTGTAAACACCCCCCCCCCCCCACTGCTGTTGATGTATCCCATAAGTTAAAGGGTTAAAAGAGCTGTCAGAAGGGTTTAGAGCTGTCTCCTGCAGAACATCATTTTCACCACTAGATGTCATAAGTCTGATTGTCAACATCATTTTTCCCAGTTCCTCTGAGCCCAGGTCATCCTGAACCTACCTCAGCCACTAACTGGACAGTGATAGGAGAAGTAGCACACTGATGAGTTCATCTCCCTGTCACTTTGCTCTCTGCTCCTATCAATATGCTTCTTGTCGGCACATAAACTGTTTTGCTCCTTGTGCTGCTTCTTCCTCTCACACACCAATGTAAAGGAACTTCAAGAAGCTGATCCTATGTCACAATGATGTAATTACACAACTTGCATTTCTAACATACAAAAAAAAATCTACATCGATGTATTAATGAATATCTGGTGTTGAGATTTACAGTAAACGATTGGGTTTACATATATTTTCTTTCCAATCTTAACAGGAATGTGCTTGTATATTTGTTTCCTAGCTTCCAACTCTAACAATGAATAAAAATGCTTTTCTTACATAGTCAAATTTGCATTTTAAGGTCACAAAATATTAAGCTTAATAACTTCTTCCCCGTTGTAATCCTCAAGAACAAGTTCTAATGGATGTCAACTGAATTTCATGAAACTTTTGTTTTGCATTTGTCAGTTTATTTTCCCATAAGAAAGCTTTTATGGTTTTATGGAAATATATTCACTTTTTGTATTCTTGTAGCAGAACAACGCCTGACCGGTTCCTGTTCATGCTTCACATGGTTTTCCCACCACAGGTCCCGCACCATTGCCTCTAATGGATGGGATCAGTAATAAAGCATGACAAAGAGACGGGATTCATTTTTTTTTAATATCTTCCTGTATAATAGACTGGTTTACGATGCCCTTTGCTTTCCACACACATCCTCTTCCACTGGGATTTCCTTTGTGGAATACACACCGCTTCTTATCGCACAAATCTGTGCTCAGCCGGGTCATGTGACAACCCCCGCTCTGCATATCGCTTTACTGATCCTGGATATCTGTGCAACAATGGTTCTCATTTATTAGAATATGAATGTGTATATACAGTGGGGACGGAAAGTATTCAGACCCCCTTAAATTTTTCACTCTTTGTTATATTGCAGCCATTTACTGAAATCATTTAAATTCTTTTTTTTCCTCATTAATATACACACAGCACCCAATATTGACAGAAAAATACAGAATTGTTGACATTTTTGCAGATTCATTAAAAAAGAAAAACTGAAATATCACATGGTCCTAAGTATTCAGACCCTTTGCTGTGACACTCATATATTTAACTCAGGTGCTGTCCATTTCTTCTGATCATCCTTGAGATGGTTCTACACCTTCATTTGAGTCCAGCTGTGTTTGATTATACTGATTGGACTTGATTAGGAAAGCCACACACCTGTCTATATAAGACCTTACAGCTCACAGTGCATGTCAGAGCAAATGAGAATCATGAGGTCAAAGGAACTGCCTGAAGAGCTCAGAGACAGAATTGTGGCAAGGCACAGATCTGGCCAAGGTTACAAAAAAATTTCTGCTGCACAGTGGCCTCCATAATCGTTAAATAGAAGATGTTTGGGATGACCAGAACCCTTCCTAGAGCTGGCCGTCTGGCCAAACTGAGCTATCAGGGGAGAAGAGCCTTGGTGGGAGAGATAAAGAAGAACCCAAAGATCACTGTGGCTGAGCTCCAGAGATGCAGTCGGGAGATGGGAGAAAGTTGTAGAAAGTCAACCATCACTGCAGCCCTCCACCAGTTGGGGCTTTATGGCAGAGTGGCCCAACGGAAGCCTCTCCTCAGTGCAAGACACATGAAAGCCTGCATGGAGTTTGCTAAAAAAACACCTGAAGGACTCCAAGAAGGTGAGAAATAAGATTCTCTGGTCTGATGAGACCAAGATAGAACTGTTTGGCCTTAATTCTAAGCGGTATGTGTGGAGAAAACCAGGCACTGCTCATCACCTGTCCAATACAGTCCCAACAGTGAAGCATGATGGTGGCAGCATCATGCTGTGGGGGTGTTTTTCAGCTGCAGAGACAGGACGACTGGTTGCAATCGAGGGAAAGATGAATGCGGCCAAGTACAGGGATATCCTGGACGAAAACCTTCTCCAGAGTGCTCAGGACCTCAGACTGGGCCGAAGGTTTACCTTCCAACAAGACAATGATCCTAAGCACACAGCTAAAATAACGAAGGAGTGGCTTCACAACAACTCTGTGACTGTTCTTGAATGGCCCAGCCAGAGCCCTGACTTAAACCCAATTGAGCATCTCTGGAGAGACCTAAAAATGGCTGTCCACCAACGTTTACCATCCAACCTGACAGAACTGGAGAGGATCTGCAAGGAGGAATGGCAGAGGATCCAAAAATCCAGGTGTGAAAAACTTGTTGCATCTTTCCCAAAAAGACTCATGACTGTATTAGATCAAAAGGGTGCTTCTACTAAATACTGAGCAAAGGGTCTGAATACTTATGACCATGTGATATTTCAGCTTTTCTTTTTTTAATAAATCTGCAAAAATGTCAACAATTCTGTGTTTTTCTGTCAATATGGGGTGCTGTGTGTACATTAACCACTTCCCGCCCGCCCTATAGCGGATTGACGTCCGGGAAGTGGTTGTGTTATCCTGACTGGACGTCATATGACGTCCAGCAGGATAACATGCCGCAGCGCGCCCCCGGGGGCGCGCATCGTGGCGATCGGTGGAGCGGTGTGTCAGCCTGACACACCACTACACTGATCTTGGTAAAAAGCCTCCGGCGGAGGCTCTTTACCACGTGATCAGCCGTGTCCAATCACGGCTGATCACGCTGTCAATAGGAAGAGCCGTTGATCGGCTCTTCCTCACTCGCGTCTGACAGACGCAAGTAGAGGAGAGCCGATCGGCGGCTCTCCTGGCAGGGGGGGTCTGCGCTGATTGTTTATCAGCGCAGCCCCCCCTCAGATCACCCCACTGGACTACCAGGGATGCCACTAGGACCACCAGGGAAGGGGCAACGTGGATGGCCAGGTATGTACCCCATGGCCATCCACATGTGCCCAATCTGTGCCAATCAGTGCCCACAAATGGGCACTGATTGGCACTATTATGTCCATGATATGCCCAGATCTGCCCAGCAATGCTCTATCAGTGCCACCTGTCATTGCCCATCTGTGCCACCTGTCATTGCCCATCTGTGCCACCTGTCATTGCCCATCAGTGCCACCTGTCAGTGCCCATCAGTGCCCATCTGTGCCCATCAGTGCCCACCTATCAGTGCCACACATCAGTGCCACACATACGTACCCATCAGTACCACCCATATATACCAATCAATGCCACCTACAAGTGCCCATCAGTGCCGCCTATGTGTGCCCATCGGTGCCACCTATGAGTGCCCATCAGTGCCACATACCAGTGCCACCTATCAGTGCCCATCAGTGCCACCTATCAGTGCCCATCAGTGCCGCCTATCAGTGCCCATCATCAGTGCCCGTTAGTGCCACCTCATCAGTGCCACCTCATTGGTGCCACCTCATCGGTGCCCATCAGTGCCGCCGTATCAGTGCCCATCTGTGCCGCCGTATCAGTGCCCATTATTGAAGGAGAAAGCGTACTTATTTACAAAAAAATTTAACAGAAACAAAGAAAAACTTGTTTTTTTTCGAAATTTTCGGTCTTTTTTTATTTGTTGCGCAAAAAATAAAAACCGCAGAGGTGATCAAATACCACCAAAAGAAAGCTCTATTTGTGGGAACAAAATGATAAAAAATTTGTTTGGGTACAGTGTAGCATGACCGCGCAATTGTCATTCAAATTGCAACAGCACTGAAAGGTGAAAATTAGCCTGGGCGGGAAGGTGTCTAAGTGCCTGGTATTGAAGTGGTTAATGAGGAAAAAAATGAACTCAAATGATTTTAGCAAATGGCTGCAATATAACAAAGATTGAAAAAATTAAGGGGGTCTGAATACTTTCTGTCCCCACTGTATATATTTATATACACTATATTACCAATAGTATTGGGCCTTTACACACATGAACTTTAATGGCATCCCGGTCTTAGTCCGTAGGGTTCAATATTGAGTTGGCCCACCGTTTGCAGCTATAACAGCTTCAACTCTTCTAGGAAGGCTGTTCACAAGGTTTAGGAGTGTGTCTATGGGAATGTTTGACCATTCTTCCAGAAGAACATTTGTGAGGTCAGGAACTGATGTTGAACGAGAAGGCCTGGCTCGCAGCCTCCGCACTAATTCATCCCAAAGGTGTTCTATTGGGTTGAGATCAGGACTTTATGCAGTCCAGTCATGTTCCTCCACCCCAAACTCGCTCATCCATGTCTTTATGGACCTTGCTTTGTGCACTGGTCCAAATCATTTGGTGGAGGGGGGATTATGGTGTGGGGTTGTTTTTCAGGGGTTGTGCTTGGCCCCTTAGTTCCAATGAAGGGAACTCTTAAGACGTCAGCATACCAAGACATTTTGGACAATGTCATGCTCCCAACTTTGTGGGAACAGTTTGGGGATGGCCAGTTCCTGTTCCAACATGAATGCGCACCAGTGCACAGAAAGTGCTGCGGGGGGGGGGAGTATCGAATAGTTTGACACACCTCCTGCACAGTGCTCCAATAGACGATGCTCACGCTCACTGAGCAGCGAGTAGGACTCTTACACTCTGTTGAGGGTTGAGGTAGAAGTCTGGATCACCGGTGTGCTGCCACCACAGGTCTGCTTAGCATAGCCAAAACATTTTTTAGTTTTGGACAAAGTGGGAAAGTTATAATATCCTGGGCAACGGTGGTGGCTGTTGGTATATTTTTTTGGGGGGGTGCGGCAAACAATGCACCCACAGCCAGCCCCACGGTCGGTCTACCCGCACCCCCCCCGGTGGGTCGGCTGGGTCATCCGCACCCTCAGCCCCACACTTACCCCATCTATAGCATGGGCAGCGCTTCCCTCCGGGCGGCGGCTTTCCCTGCGTCTCCTTCTCGGCATCACGGCGGCCGTGCGTCTCCTCCCTTCTCCTCCAAAGCCAATAGGATCACTTTTCCTTTTCTGCGCCCCAAGCCCACCCTTTTTTGAGGCCTATTAGAGCCTCAGGCTCTAATCACGTGCTTCATAAAAAAAAAAAAACATTGGAATTAATGAGTCCGGTGCCCCGCATGTAGATTAGGGGGCCAGATACATTACAGGCCATCGCTGCTGGGGCAAGTTATTTTAGTTCTATTGTATTTGTATCATTGGGGAAATGTTCCTTCACTTTCTGTTCCAGAGATGCAACAGGAAGTTGGAGGAAATCTCCCAAAGTGAGATGAACTCCCTTCTTAGACAGTTGTCCCTGGAAAAGGTGGGATGAGGTGGAGATCAGGATGTTACTGCCCCGCCTGGCCACTACATCCAATCAGAGAACGCTTTGCATTAATTGAAAAAAACAAAGGCCGCCTCCTATTTTTAAATGCAGCAGGGCACCCTCTTGGCACGGTTCCCAGAAGCTATTGGAGATCACTAGGGAAGCGATGTCTACTACAGTGATTTCCAACTTCTGGAGGGTTCCCACAGGTATGGTATATGCAGAGGTACATTGGTCCAATGTACTTGGAAATCTTCTTTAGGCCAACCTGACTGCATCTCCTTGTTAAAATATAAAGGTTTCATTGGACTTTAAAAAAAAAAAAAAAAAATTTTTAAATATGCAACTACTCCTTTACATGAAGTTATTGGACGGTCCAAGGAACACAGAGGGGTTTTGTTTTGAGAAAAAAAAATCATACAGCATTTCACATGGAAAGGTCATTCAGTTTTTATAAACACTGTTCGAGTCCCCCAGCATGTGTCTTCTTCAATATCAGGCTGATGAGAATTGTATTTTTAGCCCGGAGGGGAAGTGACATTACGAAAGCTATAAGTCATTGATAAGAATGTTCTAAAGGATCTGGACATTTTCACATCCTCTGTAAAAGGACTCGGATTACTGTATTACTGTATTGCCATTCTCAGGGGAGGCAATCTAGTATACAAGATACAGCTGCTGATGTCAAATATGCGTAGGGAGTTTCAGAGGAATGCAATGGCAAGGTAAGAGGAGAGTCATATCACCGTTTTTAGTTTAACCAAGTCTTGTTAATGCAAAATACATCTGCCTTCAGCCGTGAAAGATCAACACTGGTTTTTGGGTTTTGGTTCAGAGTCCCCTCTATAAGCAGTGATTGTCTATCTCAGGGATATGCAATTAGCGGACCTCCAGCAGTTGCAGAACTACAAGTCCCATGAGGCATAGCAAGACTTTGACAGCCACAAGCAAGACACCCAGAAGCAGAGAATGATGGGACTTGTAGTTTTGCAACAGCTAGATGGCCGCTATTTGCATATCCCTGGTCTATCTTAAAGTGGTGCTGTCACACTTCTAAAACTCAAAATCAAAGTTTAGCCCAGAGCATGGCTAGAGAGAGAGGGGAACTATAAATACACCGAGCTGCAGCTGCTTTGTGTGCCTCTACAAGACACTTATGCTGGCATTCAATGCTGTTCAGCATCCCCCCGCAGAAGGAGCTGATGGGCATGAAGGACCTGAAAAACTGATAGGACTTGATGATGCACTTGCATGGGATCATAGAAAGTGTAGTCCGCAGAGAACACTGTACTGAGGAATTAAGTACATCCGTGAACTGCAGGGGACAAAAGACCCTGCAAAAGGAGGAGTGAGCTGTTCCCGAGCATTGAGCTGGGGGTCTGGGTCTTGTGTGTGCGGGGATCTGGAATGGTACAGACCTGTTTCTTGTACCTGTCTGTGCCTACACAGAAAAACTGAGTCTGTGAGGACCAAACGGCTAACACCTGTATGCCATGCAACCAAAGTACTGGAATCAAGCCATTGAGGATCAGGGTGCTGAGAAACTGCAGCTGAGAGGGCTTGACAAAGAGTACTGAGTTACTGGGGACTGTGTTGTGCAGACCGTCCACCAAGCGCCCAGAACAAGGTTCACTATGTGCCAAGACTGGGCAGCATGTTCAGCTGAGCTTACTTTACCATTGTTTAGCAGTTCAGTGCTACAGGACATTGCCTATTTGACTAGAAGACCCAAAAACACCTCGCTGCATGCAGTTTTAAGGAGATGGTAAAAGTGCAGCACCATACAGATTTGGCCCCACCATTAACTGGCTGAAGCCTCAGATCAGGCACCATATACTGAACAGTTACCTTCCAGGAGTAGCCCACACATACAGTGGGGACGGAAAGTATTCAGACCCCCTTAAATTTTTCACTCTTTGTTATATTGCAGCCATTTGCTAAAATCATTTAAGTTCATTTTTTCCTCATTAATGTACACACAGCACCCCATATTGACAGAAAAACACAGAATTGTTGACATTTTTGCAGATTTATTAAAAAAGAAAAACTGAAATATCACATGGTCATAAGTATTCAGACCCTTTGCTCAGTATTTAGTAGAAGCCCCTTTTGATCTAATACAGTCATGAGTCTTTTTGGGAAAGATGCAACAAGTTTTTCACACCTGGATTTGGGGATCCTCTGCCATTCCTCCTTGCAGATCCTCTCCAGTTCTGTCAGGTTGGATGGTAAACGTTGGTGAACAGCCATTTTTAGGTCTCTCCAGAGATGCTCAATTGGGGTTAAGTCAGGGCTCTGGCTGGCCATTCAAGAACAGTCCTTCATTATTTTATTGTGTGCTTAGGGTCATTGTCTTGTTGGAAGGTAAATCTTCGGCCCAGTCTGAGGTCCTGAGCACTCTGGAGAAGGTTTTCATCCAGGATATCCCTGTACTTGGCCGCATTCATCTTTCCCTCGATTGCAACCAGTCGTCCTGTCCCTGCAGCTGAAAAAACACCCACAGCATGAAGCTGCCACCACCAAGCTTCACTGCTGGGACTGTATTGGACAGGTGATGAGCAGTGCCTGGTTTTCTCCACACATACCGCTTAGAATTAAGGCCAGAAAGTTCTACCTTGGTCTCATCAGACCAGAGAATCTTATTTCTCACCATCTTGGAGTCCTTCAGGTGTTTTTTTAGCAAACTCCATGCGGGCTTTCATGTGTCTTGCACTGAGGAGAGGCTTCCGTTGGGCCACTCTGTCATAAAGCCTCGACTGGTGGAGGGCTGCAGTGATGGTTGACTTTCCACAACTTTCTCCCATCTCCCGACTGCATCTCTGGAGCTCAGCCACAGTGATCTTTGGGTTCTTTTTTACCTCTCCCACCAAGGCTCTTCTCCCCGATAGGTCAGTTTGGCCAGACAGCCAGCTCTAGGAAGGGTTCTGGTCATCCCAAACATCTTCTATTTAACGATTATGGAGGCCACTGTGCAGCAGAAATTTTTTTGTAACCTTGGCCAGATCTGTGCCTTGCCACAATTCTGTCTCTGAGCTCTTCAGGCAGTTCCTTTGACCTCATGATTCTCATTTGCTCTGACATGCACTGTGAGCTGTAAGGTCTTATATAGACAGGTGTGTGGCTTTCATAACCAAGTCCAATCAGTATAATCAAACACAGCTGGACTCAAATGAAGGTGTAGAACCATCTCAATGATGATCAGAAGAAATGGACAGCACCTGAGTTAAATATATGAGTGTCACAGCAAAGAGTCTGAATACTTAGGACCATGTGATATTTCAGTTTTTCTTTTTTAATAAACTTGCAAAAATGTCACCAATTCTGTGTTTTTCTGTCAATATGGGGTGCTGTGTGTACATTGAGGAAAAAAAATGAACTTAAATGATTTTAGCAAATGGCTGCAATATAACAAAGAGTGAAAAATTTAAGGGGGTCTGAATACTTTCCGTCCCCACTGTATGTACAGTATCTCACAAAAGTGAGTACACCCCCTCACATTTTTGTAAATATTTTATTATATCTTTTCATGTGACAACACTGAAGAAATGACACTTTGCTACAATGTAAAGTAGTGAGTGTACAGCTTGTATAACAGTTTAAATTTGCTGTCCCCTCAAAATAACTCAACACACAGCCATTAATGATTAAAAAGTCTGGCAACAAAAGTGGATACACCCCTAAGTGAAAATGTTCAAAATGAGCCCAATTAGCCATTTTCCCTCCCCGGTGTCATGTGACTCGTTAGTGTTACAAGGTCTCAGGTATGAATGGGGAGCAGGTGCGTTAAATTTGGTGTTATCACTCTCACTCTTTCATATTGGTCACTGGGAGTTCAACATGCCACCTAATGGCAAATAACACTCTCAGGGTCTGAAGAAAAAGAATTGCTGCTCTACATAAAGATGGCCTAGGCTATAAGAAGATTGCCAAGAACCTGAAACTGAGCTGCAGCACGGTGGCCAGGACCATACAGTGGTTTAACAGGTTCCACTCAGAACAGGCCTTGCCATGGTACGACCAAATAAGTTGAGTGCACATGCTCAGCGTCATATCCAGAGGTTGTCTTTGGGAAATAGACGCATGAGTGCTGCCAGCATTGCTGCACCGCACACTGCATCAAATTGGTCTGCATAGCTGTCATTCCAGAAGGAAGCCTCTTCTAAAGATGATGCACAAGAAAGCCCGTAAACAATTTGCTGAAGACAAGCAGACTAAGGACATGGATTACTGGAACCATGTCCTGTGGTCTGATGAGACCAAGATAAACTTATTTGGTTCAGATGGTGTCAAGCGTGTGTGGCGGCAACCAGGTGAGGAGTACAAAGACAAGTGTGTCTTGCCTACAGTCAAGCATGGTGGTGGGAGTGTCATGGTCTGGGGCTGCATGAGTGCTGCCGGCACTGGGGAGCTACAGTTCATTGAGGGAATCATGAATGCCAACATGTACTGTGACATACTGAACCAGAGCATGATCCCCTCTCTTCGGAGACTGGGCCGCAGGGCAGTATTCCAACATGATAACAACCCCAAACACACCTTTAAGACGACCACTGCCTTGCTAAAGAAGCTGAGGGTAAAAGTGATGGACTGGCCAAGCATGTCGCCAGACCTAAACCCTATTGAGCATCTGTGGGGCATCCTCAAATGGAAGGTGGTCTCCACCAGATCTGTGATGTCATTATGGAGTGGATGAGGACTCCAGTGGCAACCTGTGAAGCTCTGGTGAACTCAATGCCCAAGAGGGTTAAGGCAGTGCCGGAAAATAATGGTGGCCACGCAAAATATTGAAACTTTGGGCCCAATTTGGACATTTTCACTTAGGGGTGTACTCACTTTTGTTGCCAGACATTAATGGCTGTATGTTGAGTTATTTTGAGGGGACAGCAAATGTACACTGTTATGCAAGCTGTACACTCACTACTTTACATTGTAGCAAAGTGTCATTTCTTCAGTGTTGTCACATGAAAAGATAGAATAAAATATTTACAAAAATGTGAGGGGTGTACTCACTTTTGTGAGATACTGTATATCCATACCTACTACTAGGGGGATATATACAGAGTGCACTCTGATACCTCATCGTTGACTTATAGCAGTGGAGTTATCTTGAGATTCTTCTTTACTGTTTATGCTTTTTCTATTTATAAGATCAATTGTTTGTCCAGTTAATATTATCAATGCTGCTGGTATTAGTTAGGTTTTGTTTTGTGTAGTACCACTGTGGATTGGATTAACTTACATATTATAGCCTAGTATTTATGTAATTTATGGTAGTTCATTGCATTCAAACAGATTTGTTTACTCATTAGCGCTTTTATGTATTGACATTTATTTTTCATTGTAATAATATACTTACTCTATTTACAATCAATTAGCCTAGTGTCTAGTTCCATATGCTAATACAGTGGGGGTATTAAACTAACGCTTAACCTTATACAGTTGTCTGCAGCATCCCACTATCTAGCCTGGTGTGTCAGAGGGGACAGAGCAGTTCACAGAGTCATGGCAGAACAGAGAACCCATCATAGCAAGCGGCTGCCCGGGGAGTAAGCACTACAAAAGTCATGACAGCAAAGAAGAAAAGGTTAATTAATACCCTACCAGCAGGGGCATTGCTAGGTCTACAAAAGATCTGGGGCTAGAGCTCATAGCAGTGAAGTAAAGAAAGTCATACGCTTGGGCGGGCATACACATGTATATACAGTAATATATGTGTGTGTGTGTATATATCCCCAGAGAGCCCCCCATTTACATCGGGGTCCCCAGAGAGCCCCCCTTACATCAGGGTCCCCAGAGAGCCCCCCTTACATTAGGGTCCCCAGAGAGCTCCCCTTACATTAGGGTCCCCAGAGAGCCTCCCCCTTAAATCAGGGTTCCCAGAGAGCCACCCTCTTGCATCAGGGTCCCCAGAGAGCCCCCCACTTACATCAGAGTGCCCAGAGAGCCTCCCGTCCCCTTGGGGACCCCTGCAGAAACTGGGGGCTATGGGCCCCAGATTTGGGGCTATAGCTCCAAAAGCCACCCCCTAGTGACGCCACTGCCTACCAGTACATCTGATCTCAGCTGTCTTCCTGTGTAATGCTGGCTGGAACATCTTAAGCTTCTGCCAAAATTCAGGGTGTGTCAAATACTTGTTCCCATTCAGCCTTCAAAAAAACCTTGACTAGGGCAGCTAAGAGCTAACCATCCACTTACCACATCACTTTAACCTTGTAACCCTTGCATCCCCTTTTAGTTGTAATAACAAACCACTCAACAACTGAGGTGGGGCAAAATGGCCGAAACGACCTTTTATTAACAACTTTAATTAAATAACCAACATAATATTTAACTATTCAAAACCAGATATATAATTATTTTGAGATCCTTGACGGTACCAATATACCCATACCATTTATTGTGTCAGAGGCACCAGCTAGCTGAGTTGCCACCCCAGCCTCGACCTATTGACTCAGGGCCTAAAACCCAGCTGACCTCATCCACCCAGGGTTCTTACTGCTACCCGATCACTCCGTAGTGAACCGTTCCTATTCGAGGATATTATACCTGAGATGGTTCCCCACCATTTACCCAGTGCACCGAATTATACCGCCATCAAGGACCCCAAAAAAGTCCACAGCGCCACAGGTGTGACACCTTATACCTGGACGCCCCGCCACATACGAAAGGCCCTCTGCACCCCATCCTATAATCCCAGAAACCATAAGTCAGTGCCCACCGCGTTGAGTCACCCCTAAGAAATTGCCATGTGTCTGATTCCAACTCCAAGTGCTTGATAACTAGGCCCCCGTTCCTAACATAAAAACCTCCCCACCTCCTTATTGGCTTTCACCCAGGCCTTGTTAATCTTGTCAACTGATCTGGCCTCCCTTCAGGCCGCTCTTGCCACGATATCAGACCAAATTATGATTTTCTCCGGGAAATCATTACGAAGCCTGAGAAATTGAAAATGGATATCTCCAATAAGTTCGCTAGAGGAACTGATACCTAAATCATTGCCCCCTGCATGTATAATAAGTATGTCCGGGGCCCTGTCCAGTCTGGCAAAACGAACAACCTCCTGAACCACCCGACTCCACAGCATGCCCCGAACCCCGATCCATCTGACACTTCCTAACTCCCATGGAAGGCCCAGCTGCCTGGCCTCAGGCCTAACTTCTTCCCGTCTGGGGCCTTAAGTACAGCCTGAACCTGTTGGACTCCCACCTGCCAATCTGCTTGACCGCAATGTCGCTCAAACCTCATCTAGACGCCTCTGTGGCTGCGCCTATGCGAAAGGAGTGAGACCCATACTGCTTGGGATCTAAGCCCGCCTCCCTCAGACATTTACGAAATACCGCCACAAACCGAAACCTGGATAAGCAGGAACCATCACCATGGACAAACCAAGGCCCCCCCTGCTGTGGCCGAATTGCAGCAAATTGTTCCATAGCAACAACTGGGCAAAGACCCATGCTGTTGCTCCGGAATAATTCCAAGTGTTTCCCTCTGCCGCATTGATCCGTTTTGGATCGACGAATTCCAATCCGAACCGATGTAGCCGTAATTACCACATCCTCCCATAACACACCCCCAGCTCCCTTCCTGGAAGGGCTAACCAATTCCCCCAACCTAAGGGCTCCAAAAAAAGCCAGCAAAAATGCAGCCTGGAACATAATCCATTCATAGGCCGTCGCACAGATCAAAAGCAGGCATTCCAATACCAATCGCAAGATTGCTACCGAAAATGGCCCCGGGAGTCTCTGGTACGGCGACCCCTGCGATATCCCTTCAACGCCTGTCTGACCACAAAGATAATGTGGCATCCCCACCAACCTGTAACTTGAACCAGAAGGCTAGGCCCGCCAACTTGCAGTCCACGGCCAACGCCGAGGCCCCCCGAATAAAGTTACGTACCACAAAATACAGCACTAAGGAAGACACTTCCACCCCGAGCTCCAGCCCCCGTACTTCCGACAGCAACGAAATCCATTCATGCTATGTCCTGAAATATGCCTCCCACATCGCCACACTCAGGGAAGTCCGAATTAATCCAGCGGCGATTCCAATGCGATCGTCCACAACCGCTGCGGACAAGGCGTCCCATGCTGCTCCGCCTCTGGGACCAACACGCGAAACTCGTCCCACTGCAAACGAGACAATGCATACGCAATCTTGTTACATACCCCTGGAATGTGCACAGCGTAAATAAAAGCATTCAGTTGTAGGCAGAGCAGTACTAAATGGCATAACAGGCGCACCACTGGCAGCGACAAAGCCGAGATGTTATTAATAGATGTCACCACCCCCATGTTGTCACAATGAAAGCGCACCTTCTTATTCCGAAATGCATCCCCCCAGATTTCCACTGCAAACACAATCGGAAACAATTCCAACAACACCAGATTTTTCAACCAGCCCTCTGCACTCTGTTCCACCGGCCACCATCCCGGGGCCAAAGGGATGCCGAAACGGTCCGCTATATGTTGTAACATCTCCATCAAAACTGTACATGCATTGGAAGCTGGTGGACCGATGCACAGGAAATCATCCAGCTAGTGGATGGAGTTCAGCCCCGACACATCCTGCACCAACCATTCAACAAAGGAACTAAAGGCCTCGAACAGCGCGCAGGAAATGGAACACCCCATAGGTAGGCAACAATTGACAAAATACGAACCTTGCCACCGAAAGCCCAAAAGGTGCATACTGTCCAGATGAACCGGGAGCAGGCGAAAAGCCGCCTCCACATCTGTCTTGGCCAACAATGAACCGCAAACGAAGTATAGGTGACCGCACAAGCCTGCGGGTCAATACTATCGTTGACCAAGCCCCCTCTGGGGTGGGACAGATGATGTATTAAACGCTACTTGCCTGGCTCTTTTTTGGGAACAACCTCCAGGGGAGACACTACCAGGCCCAGAAATGGGGGAGAGGAAAAAGGTCCGCTCATCCTGCCCAAGGAAACTTCCTTTGCAAGTTTTTCCGACACCACCTCCGGGAACTGGATTGCTGACTGTAAATTAATGGACAAGGGTGGCACCCCTGCCAGTGCACATGGGATATGAAAACCTTCCTTAAAACCCTCCCCCAGGAGTCGTGCTGATTTTTGATCTGGGTACCTACTTAGGAAAGGAGCCATCCTTTCCACTCTCACCGGAGCCCTCCCTTTTTCCGGACGTATCACCCCCTTGGCATTTTTCCGGACTTGAAGCAGCGTGCGAGGGAATGTCCACCACCACACCCGGAACACTCGTGTTTAAAGCGTCAGGTCCCACCGAAACGGCAGGAGCTGTCGTTACCCCCTTTTTTCGTGAGGCTGACGTACCTCCGGAAGAGGTGCCGCCAGCCCCTCCTGGAAAAAATTGGCTTCTCCCTCTGGCCAATGTCATCAGTTTCATACAGAGCCCGATATCCTTATGATCCCATCGAATAGCGGGCCGAACGGCCTTCTGCTGCAGGAACTGCTCGTTGTAGCGGAGCCATGCCACTCTGCCATAGACCCTATTTGCCTCTCCTATAGCGTCCAAATAACAAAATAGAACACCTCTCCGGTTCTTTTTTGCCAATCACACTTGCCAATATCTAAAAGGCTTGCAAATTGGCAAACGTGCAAGGGATGAGGCGATACCTACACTTTTCTTCATCTTCCTTCTTGCTATCGTCTGGTTTAACCCGGTCCAGGTTAAACTTTTCCAGGGGGAGTAAGAAAAAGACGAGAAAAGATTTCCACGTACTCCCCCTTCCAAATCTTCTCCTGTACTTCCGGCTTGAGGTGAGCCCCCAGAGGCCCCTCAAAGCAAACATATACCTCACATTTCACGGAATCCGCCAATCTCACCTTTTCTGTCTCCTTGTCCCCATCCTTGGACTTCTCCGCCCCCCGTGGTTGCACTGCCTACCCCTTGCTGCAGCTCTGTCCCTAACTCTCCCAGCACCAGGGCAGGGGAAGGGACTCCAAGCGCCGATTCCTCCGGTGCCTCCACCCGGTCCCGGGCTGTGACCTTAGACCCCCCTTGAAGCGCACCCCCTTCCAGCTTTTTCAATAGTTCCCGAAGGCCTGCCAGCACGTTCCTGTAGCGTATCACTATCCCGTGCCTCCCGACCAGTGGCCCTCGCTCCAGTAAGCAATGAAGGGGGAATGAAAGGTAAAAGAGAAGAGGAACACTCACCAGCCTCAGGTCCAGCCTTGCTGTGGTTTGCACGTCCTCCTCCAGTTCTCATTCCTCTGCGCTGCTGTCCTCCACATCCGACCGGTCCTCGGCCTCCTCTCCTTCCAAGCCGCAGGCCGTTCGCTCCTTCCTTCTGTCGCCGAGGAATCCTTTGCTGCCGATCCGCTCGCAGCCAACAACCTCCTCTGCTCCGGACCGGTTCTCCTGGCTCCGCTGACGTCATCAGCATGCGCCGCGACCTGACCGGGACTCCCAGGCACCGACTGTGACCTGGAGGTGGCCACCGCCATCTTCCTTCCACCCTGGGCAGACGTGCCCGCTCTGCCTCTCAGTACGAAGGGCCACCAGCCCCACCAGGGGACAGGCCCGGAGCCCGCAGCATTACCTCTCCCTCCCCGAGCTAACGTGCTGGCCAGAGCGCCTGCTCCGGAATCCGGACGATGGAGGATGGAACCGGGGCCACACTCTGGTGAGTACCCATCCCCCGTGGGCTTTGCCTAAGCTGGGGATTCCTTCCAGGCACGCCACCCGCCGAAGCCAGCGTGCGCTTGGCAGGGGGGTTGGAGGTTTCGACGGTGGGCTCCCATTGCGGTGCTGAGCCTGGAAGGTCCTGTCAGGACTGAAGCGCTCCGGAGGCCTAGACCTCCGAGCTTGCGAAGCAGGCCCCTGCTGCGGGGGACTCTGCCGGACCCCCTGCAGGGAGGCCACGACCTGGCTCTGCACCCGCGCCGTGGACATCGGCAGCAGCCCTGAGCTGCTACAGCAGTCTCTCCATCTCGCTCATGTTGATTTGTTGGGGTGATAACGTTGCCCACATGGAAACACAGACGTTCTTCCACTCCTCAATTCACTGACTGTTGAGGCTCCACCCCTACCCTGCAGTTACTAACTTTAAGCTCTCCCCAGCTCCCTTCCTCCACAACCAATGGGGTAATATCTTAACTTCCATTACTTATGTTAACCCTCTCATTCCTGTATACCCTTACCACCCTGTCATGTCTTCCCTTCGCTGACTGCATTCCTGCTCAGCTATGGTTCTTTCTTTCAGGAGCATGTCAAGGTAACAGTCAACCAATGTTTCAGAGAAGATGGGTGGTAAAAAAAGACAATGACCCTTTAATCACATGAAGCATAAGAACATCAATTTACATTCTAAAATGTTCAAGCTAAAGTCCAGACCTCAACCCAAATGAGATGCTGTGGTGCAATCTGAAAGTAATAGCTCTTGTAGGTAATCCAAGAAATGCCAGTGTGTGAGCAAGGTGCAGTGGGGTGTGGTGGGCAGTAGGCACACAGAGTCCAAGTCAGGCAACAAAGTTATACTGTAGAAAGGTTCAACACAACTTATTCAGGTAGGCACACCCGTTCATAGCCACTTACATACTGTGACAGTGATCTGAAGACTTAAAGATGCTGACAGCGTCTGCAACAAGCCTTCCCCTACCTCTAAGCACACTCCTTGCCAGACGGGGATCCTGTCCCTACACTGGCCACTCACTTAAAGTGCACCAAACCTAGGTGCTGGAGTCTTAAATAGACTCTGTCTGACCCAAGATGGCCACTGGAGTCACATGAGGCGCCAGCGTCCAGTCGGACAGTTGTTTCCCTGTGACTGCAAGTTCCTCACAACTTTCTTCTCCTTGAGCATTGCTGTTTCGGTTGAGCGTCACCTGCAGTGGCACCTGCCTACAAGTGGAATAAAACAGTTTAGTATAGAGGAATCTTCTCCTCCTAACCAAAGTCCATTGTTCAGCTACTGGAAATGTCTGCTGATGACTATTGTTGCTTAAGGAGCTTCTACTTCTGAATACAAGGATGTGTATGTAGTTTGCAGCCTGTGCTAAAATATTTAAAGTGTTTTCAATAAAGACATGAAAGAGTGGCATTTTTTGTTATTACATTATGCAGATCATATTTGTCTATTAATGTGACTGATTATCATAACACATTGTCAGAGCCATTTCTACAGAAATTCTAAAAGGCTCCAAAAACGTTTGTTTGTAAGTGTACATTACTCTAAGGCAGGGGTCTCCAAACTGTGGCCCTTTGCTCGCCTTAATCCGGCCCTTGGGGCACTGTTCCTCTCACTGATACAAGACACTATTTCTCCCACTGACACCAATGATGGGGCATTAATCTACTGACACCAACAATGAGGCACTATTCTTCCTACTGAAAGCAATGATGGGGCACTATTCCTCAAACTATCACCAATGATTGGGCATTAATCCTCCCACTGACACCAACGATGGGGCACTGTTCTTCCCACTGACACCAATGATGGGGCACTGTTCCTCCCACTGACACCAATGATGGGGCACTGTTCCTCCCACTGACACCAACGATGGGGCACTATTCCTCCCTCTGACACCAAAGATGGGGCACTGTTCCTCCCACTGACACCAGTGATGGGGCACTATTCCTCCCACTGACACCAACGATGGGGCACTATTCCACCCACTGACACTAATGATGGAGCACTATTCCTCCCACTGAAACCAACGATGGTGCACTCTTCCTCCCACTGACACCAACGATAGGTTACTATTCCTCCCACTGAAACTAATAAAGGGGGGAATATTCCTCCCACTACTAATGATTAGGCACTATTCCTCTCACTGACACCAACGATGGGGCACTATTTCTCCCACTGACCCCCAACGATGGGTTGCTATTCCTCCCACTGACATCAATGATGGGGTACTATTTCTCCCACTACTAATGATTAGGCACTATTCCTCCCACTGAGACCAATGTCCAGCAAAGGACAGTAAACTGGCCCTTTATTTTGAAAGTTTGGCATCATTTTAGACTCTTTATATAAGGGACATTTGGTTATGCCTACAGTTTAATCATGGGGAAGGTGGGTGGTGGGTTCCTTGGGCCAGGTGTAACTTTTTTCTTTCTGAAATGCTGGGATATGTATGGTCTAGAATGGTGGTCTCCAAACTGCAACCCTTTCCTTGCCTTTATCCAGCCCTTGGGGCACTATTCCTTTCACTGACACCAACAATGGGGCATTGTTCTTTTCACTGACAACAAAAATGGGGCACTATTTCTCCCAGTGACAGCAACTATTTCTCCCTCTAATACCAAAGATTGAGCATTTTTACTCTAACTGGGCACAGTCCAGCCCCCATAAAGTCTGAATAACAGTAAACTGGCCCTTTCTATAGAGTGTTTGGAGACCCCTGCTCCAAGGTATTAACAGCACATGTCTTTGAATACAAAATTCAATCATAAAGAGAGGGGAAAATAATTCATGGCTCACTTCAACCCTACCAGGGCTTATTAAAAAAGGCTATAAAAACATGCGGGCTACGACCATATTATGTGAACCCGCACTCTTTCTCAAGGTGCTAAAGTGAGTCTTGTAACAAGCCATACATGCTCTCAATTCCTCTCTCTTCACGATGAATTGCATGATGGATACATAGCGGTGAGCACCAAGGCTTGGGAGCAAGATCAAAAAGGATATTGGTCTGTGGTGGTAGCTCGACCTGTGATGAGTACAGCATCTCCTGTGCCTAGTGTCCTAGGGTAATGGGTTCATTTAGGCAGGCCATAGATGGGGTGACTTTCTTTCCTGCAACTACAGGTTGCAGAGAAGAAAATCGCAGGATTCCCCCATCAACACAATCAGTGTTGATGGTGGAATCCCTCTAGCAGATCTATTGTGATCTTCTAACGGGGGGACGCAGGGAGCCATCTCTGCCAGGAGAACCCAGTGATTATTGCTAGAAGCTATAGCCTATGGAAATAATTGTATGCCCAAAATCCAACATGCTACATTCAGCCTGCCCATACATAGTTAGAATCTCGGCACCCACTGGAGCTAGGTGAAAGAGCTGCTGCACCGAGTGCCTGAACAATGTGGGGCAGGTTCCTAGCCCTGTGTAAGGTCCAAAAGGGCCGACGTAGAACTTACACAGGGCTTTTTCACCTGGTTCTAGTGGGTGAATGGGGTGATGGGGAGTGCAGATAGCTAATTAAGAACAGAAGGGGGGCGTGCCTTAATGGCAAAGTGCAGGTTCACTTTAAAGTCCAACTCTGGGCTTAGCCTCTCTGGTCAGTCCCCTTGGAGGTCCTCTTCTCTGCTGTATTTTTTGCTTTTACTGTTATTCTTACCTTTCCCCAAAGTCTTCAGGCCAGTCACGTAATGTGGGGGGGGGGGGGGGGCTTCTTTCCCTTCTGATTTTCTCCCAGTGGTGGCAGTCCTCACTGATGCATAGAAAAGCGCTGATGTGATAACACCAGCACAGCTCTTTGCATCATTACACTGTTAGTACAGGGTAGTGATGACCCCTTAAGGGGCGGGTCCATGACACCCTGCACTCATAGTATGTGCTCAGTCCTGAGGCTGAGGACATCTTGTGGTAGAGAATAGGTACAGCAGGGGACAGTATTATGGTGAGAGCTGGGGTTTTTTTTCTATCAAATGCCTCTTAAGGACAATTGTACAAGCTCCCTAGATTGTGTCCTAGATTTTTCCATCCTTGAACATGATTGTTGATAGTAGCAAACACCTGACCAACACACTTGTTAGACAACCTCATGTATATTTTTATTAGTAGAAAATTGTGTTTCATTATCATTTCCCACCACCTCTGTCCTGCATGCAATTCACTGATTACAGATGTAAGAAAATCAATTTAGCCTGGTTACGATGCGAGGGGCTCACTAACTAATTGGCTGACCTTCCTGCCCAACCTGAGCTCTATGCTGTGGAGGAATAACGAGCCGCATCGTTATTTTATCACAGCCGTGTTTAACATTTCGAGATTAATGCCAAATACTTGCATTCCCATGATTAACCTTAAAAATCTGAGTATATCTTATCGCATATAATCTGATGCTGCTTCTTTCTGGAACGAAAATTGTAATGTATTACACTAAGAGAGTGGTTGATTACTGGGTCTTATTTAATAGTGTATATGAAAGAATAACAGTGTCAGACAACCTGCATTGTATATAACAACCAATCAGTTCTTCCTTTCCTTAAACCAGCACAGTAAAGGCAAAAACTGATTGGCTGTTAAATTAAACCAATTAAAAGGTGCCTCTGCAAAATTTGGACCTACCTACGTTAATCTATAAGATTGTACAATGTAGATAAATAGATAAGAACATGTTTGTAATCCATATCAGTAGAACAGACCTAAGATTAGGGGTGAAGGATGACCTACCTCCATACAGTATATACACTGGAGAAGTGAGTGTAACCAACTAGGGACAGAAAGTGTTTTATCTGTAGAATCCCCAAATTTAAATAAAGCAAAGGGCACCAGAAAAAAAGAAAACTAATGCAGCTACCACTACAAGGAATAGTAAGCTGCAATATATAACATTTTTGGCTTTGGGTTTAGATACATTTTAAAAGGTTTGTGTACAGACTTCCCCCCAGAAATGTAATTTCATGCTTGTGTGATTTACTGATTTCCCCAAACCTTGCATGAGTCAAGTTTTTGGCACAGCCAGCAATGGGAATTTTAGTTTGGTGAGATACGTACTGTGACAAACCCAACTGGGACAGAGGCTTTTGGAGGGGACTAGAGGCAAGCCTCCTACCCACTGTATATGGTTCATGGAGGAGACCGGAGATTGTGTCTGCTTCTCCCGGTCAGAGCATGTCAAAGAAGTCAGTTCCGCCTCTGATCCCATGGAGAGAGCAGATCATTCTCTAATGATGGACAACGACGTGATGAACCCTGAGAGCGAGGCTTGGATTAATTCTCTGAATAAGGAAAATAAAACTTCCCCACTGGAGTGGATGGAAAGTTGTAATATTAATCTTGTACTGGTTAATTGTCAGAGAAAATATGGTGCAGACTGGGTTTGAGAAGCCCCTCCACTTCAGACAGAAATATTTATCCTTAATATCCCTCAAGAAATCTATGAAGATAAATAATTCCACTTTTTCAGACTGCTAGAAAATGTTATGAGTTTTGTCTCATAGACTGTTGTAGACTGTCTGTGGTGGGATCCCTATAAAATCAAAGCATTGTCGGGTGGGCAGTGACTTGAGTCACCTAGGCTTGTCTAGGTGACTAGTTGTTAAATAACTCACTGTTTAATTAGCTTACTGTTTATGTTGGCTGTTCATTAGATATACTGTCTACAGTTTGCATTGTTTAGGATAATGTAATCAAGCTCTTACCTGTTTTTTTGTGGTGTTTATTCTGTGTGAATTTACAATAAAGTCAGTTCCAGTTTGCACCTAAGCTAGTGTCATCTAGTTCTTGGGTGCAAAGCGCAACTATAATACTTGGTTCCTGGTTCCAAGGTGGTGGAAGCTGTATCTTGACCGAGGCACCCAGGCTTGATGCGTCACACTTCTCGAAGGTTAAATATTTCTATTGGGAGTACACCAGGAGATTATAATGAGCCAAGCCTTCTCATTCAGAATCGGTCTGCTAGGGACATGGTGAAACAAGCAGCTTTTTCTTCAGATCAGCAAATGGTAGTAATCTGCTACTAAGTTTATTAAAATTCCTGTTTTTTTCCCACCAAAAGTGAAGTTATTCTTTAAATTCAATTTATCTTTTGTGTGGTGTGGTCAGGAACACCTTGACAGTCCTGGATCCTGCAATTGTAAAAATCAAATTGGGAATTTCCTGAAAATACACTATATGGCCAAAGGTATGTTGACACCCTTCCAAATATTTGAGTTCTGCTGTTTTTAGTGAAGGGTACTGTCAATGCTACAGTATACATTAAAAAGATATTTTGACAATTGTGCGCTTCCAACCTTGTGGAAACCGTTTTGGAAGGCTCTTTTTTGTTCCAGCATGAACCCCATGTACAAAGCCAGCTCCATAAATACGTAGTTTGATCATTATGATATAGAAACTTGAATGGCCTGCACAGACCCCTGATCTCAACACTACTGAGCACCTGTGGATGAATTTGGATGAACTTTGGGATGAATTGGAACAGCCAGGTCTTCTCATCCAACATTAGTACCTGACCTCACAAATGCCCTTTTGGCTGAATGGGCACAAAGTCCCACAGACTAAAATCTAGAAGAGTCAAGGATGTTATAGCTGCAACGTAAGGCAACTCTTTATTAATGTCCTTGGCTTTGGAATAGGATGTCCAGCAACCTCATCTACAGTAGGTGCAATGGTCAGGTGTCCACAAACTTTAGTCATATAGCTTAGCAAGGGCATCTGTCTGCTGTTAGGGCTGTAACACCAAGTATTGCTAAAAACACAGTCACTTCCAGCGCTAATAGGTCTTCCAAGGTGTTGAGTAACAGATGTCAAATAAAATGGTGGTGTGAAAGGTATATAATGGTATCCAAAACTGGGTGGATGCTGCCTTCCTCAGATGGGGTAATCCGAAAGGAACTACAAGAAAAACAAAAATGGAAAGTGCGCACACCTAGTGCATTACCAAAGATAATTTAATAATAAAAATGTTTTATATAAAGGTGGGTATTTACAAAATGCAACTGACAAAAGGCCATAAAAACAATGCATGGTTATGCACAGAACACAGGGTACAGCTAACGCGTTTCCGGGGGGCACCCCCTTCCTCTGCCTATGCCCACATTTGCAAACGATTCCCTTCCTTTTTACCAAGCAATAGAATGAATGCGGAGACCCTATTCAAACCTGAGCAGAGCAATTTTGCATCGGCTGGCTGGTGTAGCAGTGTGTGGCTGGCTGGCTGGGGGGCCATGGGCCTCCCCCAACCCCAAGTAAATTGAGCACCAGCCACCACTGTTTGGACGTCCCATCCAAAGAGATTTCAGAAACCAGAATGTCACTCAACCCTCCAGACTCCAATTGCATTGTGTTGAGGCAGGCAATTTATTTTTCTATTTTTCTATGTGTACGTATGTGTTTTGCAGTAAAGTGTAGTTGGGCTTATTTATTCTGCATAGGTGCATTGAGATGCTATTAAGGAAATAGATTGGTTAATTACACCCCCTTACCAAACGCAAAGGTGTGGAGCCAGACTGCTATATGTTCTGAATTACAATGATGTTGTTGTATGCAATGTCCATAATTTTATCACTTTAACCATTGTACTATAGTTAAAAAATATTAAAAATAGACAATATTCAAGGATGAGAAAAATTATTAGTGCTATGGGCATACAAGAGTCATCTAAAGCATTAACCAGCTTTTCCTGACCCATATGAAGTCAGGGTGAATGTACCTGCTGTGTTATCTCCTAATTCTTCCACTGAATACCATCTGTTCCCTGCCTGACAGAGCAGCTGGTGTCCTTTGGGGAAATAATTCATCATATTAGTGAATTAGCAGGCTAAGTGCTGGTCCCGGGTGTACAACGAATCCCTGTGATCAGTAAAAGTTCTGTTTGATCTGGGCTGACCTTTTTGCTAATCGATCCCCTCAGCTGCCCTGGAACACAGGTGACAGTTGTTATAATTTGTTATATTGTTGCCAGTGGGAGAATCTTTGGAAGCCAGCTCTTTCATCCCTTTCCTCTTGTTAACAAAATTGGCAAACACACTTAGTGAATCACAAGTGAATCAGGTAGCATACAAATATGGAGGTTTTCATTGCAGCCATGCTTTTTTAAAAGTGGATAGTTTACTGCTGTCATCCTGCTGCTGGCTTCAATGGCGGGTCACCAATGTGGAGAAAGAATGGAGTAAAGGAGTTTAGAGTTTTCGAAATATGGGGAGCTTGGCCAAGCGTCCATTAATACTATATTACCACAAGTATTGGGACGCCTGCCTTTACACACACATAAAACTTTAATGGCATCCCAGTCCTACTCCGTAAGGTTCAATATTGAGTTGACCCACCCTGTGCAGCTATACCAGCTTCTAGGAAGGCATTCCACAAGGTTAAGGAGTGTGTCTATGGGAATGTTTGACCATTCTTCCAGAAGCCCATTTGTGAGGTCAGGCACTGATGTTGGACAAGAAGGCCTGGCTCACAGTCTCCACTTTAATTCATCCCAAAAGTGTTCTATCAGGTTGGGGTCAGGACTCTGTGCAGGCCAGTCAAGTTCCTCCACTCCAGACTTGCTCACCATGTCTTTATGGACCTTGCTTCGTGTACTGGTCCAAATCATTTAGTGGAGGTGGAATATGGTGTGGGGTTGCTTTTCAGGGATTGGGCTTGGCCCCTTAGTTCCAGTGAAGGGAACTCTTAAGACATCAGCATACCAAGACATTTTGGACAATTTCCCAGTTTGGGAATGGCCCCTTCCTGTTCCAACATGACTGTGCACTAGTGCACAAAGCAAGGTCCATAAAGACATGGATGAGCGAGTCCACATCAGTGCCTGACCTCACAAATGCGCTTCTGGAAGATAGGGCCAAACATTCCCATAGACACACTCCTAAACCTTGTGGACAGCCTTCCTAGAAGAGTTTAAGCTGTTATGACTGCAAAGGGTGGGCCAACTCAATACTGAACCCTACAGACTCAGAGTATGATAGTTACAGGCACATCAGATAAAACGGTCCGGTTGGTATTGTGTTGGGCAGCAAGGCTCCACAGGGGCGATCCTAGATGCTGAAGTATTCTCCTCCGTTCCCGTCTGGCGGCAAGAGGCCGTTAAAGTTCATGTGCATGTAAAGGCAGGCGTCCCAATACTTTTGGTAATATGGTGTATTTGGTTGCAGAGAAGAGAGCTCCTGCTGTTAATCCTGCCGCACAACTGTGCAGCATCATTACCCTGGCTGGGTGTTTGATACCTTCCCTGCCCCTCTGGTTATAGAATATCTGATAACTAAGATGGTGATGACTAAGAACTGGGAGGACTTCATGGCTGCAGATCATTCGGCCCAAGATGGCATCAGCTCCCACACAAACAGGAATAAGAATGCAGCAGCCAAACTAGAACAGTTGCGCTCCTGCAAAGGGGTTAGTGGGCAAACTAACATGTACAGCTCTCCCAGCACCTCCCGATCCCCCAGAACAAGTACAAGAAGAGCCAACCCAGCTCATTCTTGTCAGCCTGTAGACAGAATGGACTGAGGTGAAGCCTACCTTAGCAGTGGTAATGCGGACTGTGACCAAAGGTAATTTCTTAATTTTCATACTTTGCCACAAGAGTTCTAAAGAAAGCAGTATCCTAATCTAATATGTCCTAAGACATATCTTACAAAACATTAGGGAGTGCACATCAACACTAGAAAGCAGCATGGGAGACTTAGAGAATGCCACTGTACCCCTAACACAGGATAACACCCTACTGAGATCAAAAACTAATGAGCATGAGTTAGAAATGGAAGATATGGAAAATAGACTCAGGGGCAATATTATTTGCTTTACTGGTATTCTTGAACATCCTGCTTAGTTTATTGAGACTTTGTCTCAAGTAGTGAGTACAGGGTTTCTGGGCATCCTCTTTTGACTGGTAATCCTCCATGACCCTTTGTCATCAAGCTGCTAAACTACTTAGACAAAAAACTATTCTGAGAATATTCTCGCTCACTCTGGTCTTAACATAACTAATTCCAGAGTCTCTGGTTTTCTTGATCTTTCCACCAAAGTGCAAATATAATATGTATATTCCCTATTTTATGTTATACTCCTCTAAACATAGATTGGTGGCAAAGTGAGAAATGCAGTTCTGTTACTTTTTTTCTGCAGTATTAACGCAATTAGACCGTAATAAAAATTTCTTATAACATGCACCTGACCAACTTTGTCTCTGCACTTGATCATCTGATCCTATACACAGTAGTGGAACGTCTTCCCTTTAAACAGTAATAGCAGCGCAATCTGCATGGATCTTTTGAATGCATTTTCCCCCACTGGCTATTTAGTGTAGTATATTCAGGTTTTAGAGACTGGTTGGGATAAGGTCTCACTTGTTTCATGTTTTTTTCTTGTTAAACTTGACTTAAAAACTGTTAAACTTGACTTAATTGTCTAGATGTTTCATTAGAGAGACCTGACAATATTTAATCTTCAAGCTTATCCTTGTACCCAATCAAATCACCTATTATACCCATTGTACAGGACACTGGGAGCAAAGGTGTGCCCACAGGATGTGCCAGGTGTGCCTGGGCACACCCTAATCACCTATAGTTGCCAACTGTCTTGAATGACATGCACATTACAGGGACAAATCTCCTCCCCCTACCTCCTCCCCAAGCAGTTTCAGGCACTTCTAGGTCTCAGGATGACTGGAGGAACATTCCCACAATGGAGCCTGCGTCCTCCTTGCTTTCTTCTAGTACTGCAATTAAGTTCGAGTGAGTGGGATGGGAATGCACTTGGCTTTGGAAATCGAGCCCAGCCCACTTAAATGTGCTAAAATTATATACAGTATACATAAATATATACACACAACCGTGTGTGTTTGAACTTTAGGGTGCACACTCTAATGCAATAGGCTGCACACACCTATGACTGGGAGTGTGTCCTGGTTGGAAGATACTTTTCCCTGATATTTAGGTTATGGTACCTTTAATGGGGACAGTTGTGGAGACATTGTTTTACTCGGGGATTCTCACCCATGCAGGTTGAGCTGTTCCCGGGAGGGCGCTAGAGCGATAGTCCACATTTGCGACCCTGGAATTTCGAAAGTTCGAAGAGATTTGGGTGAGCAGAACCTCCAAACCCTGACTACCAGGGCTCTGGTCCCGAAGGGGTTAAGCGACAGGCAGAAGAAGCTTGAAGGCAGCTGAGGGAAATCAGCACCTGTGTTAAAGAAGCAAAGTGGAGAGAGAGGCTCACAGGTTGTGAGTAAGAGTGAGCTTTTGAACAAGCCAAGACGCTGTTTGCTGACCCCTTTGTGGCCTGTCTGGTACCCCTGCCATGAAGGAGCACTAACCCCAGTGTGGGATCAATATATTGGCAGTGAGCCTGCTGTAGAAATTGATGTACCAGGAGTTGTTTTTTTGCTCATCTGTTACTCAAATATTGAACTGGTTGCTTTTACCAAACCTGCTGGCTGTTACCACCCACTCACCCCCTGCCTGGCCCCCGAGCTACCTCAGATCACACCATAGAACAGGGACTCTCCAGACTGAAACTCGGGTCTGCTCTTGCAATGACTAGGACACAAACATGTTAAACTCTTAGGATGTAGGAGGGTTAAATGAAACAGTTAGAAGGAAAACATTGTTTTATGCATTGCCACATTACCAGCCAGCTATAGTATGCCTGCAGGAGACACATTTGACAAAAAATATTATGAATATCATTTGCAGATCACAATATAACACTAACCACACACTCCTGCCACACCTAATACTCAAGAGGCATTAGCACTCTCAAACATAAAAGTAGTCACCTACAGGCATATACAAATTGATGAGGCTGATATGTTTTTTTTTTTACTTTGCACTGTGGGGGTTCCTCTTTCTATTATTGCCAAAATCCCATGTACTTAAACAATTTGCATATTTTTCAAGTAAGAAAAGAGACCTAACTACAATTGTTCTTTTTGATTTCAACAATGTCATAGATGTATTATAGGATAGACAAGGGACGGATTGGAGTGCTGTTGGGCAGCCAGTTACTTAATTTGCATCACAATTATAGGAGATGGGCCTGATAGATATATGGTGATTCAAGAACCCTGATATGAACCAATATACATGTTAATCCCTTATCCATGGGTCACTTTCTAGAGTAGACCTAGCGCTGGGTAATGCAGTGTTTGTTGCTACTGTTCACTAAAGTCCTATTTAATCCAGAGGTACATCCAATATTTTCACCAGACACCAGACAATTCTATTTTCACCAGTGACATTCCCAATTAGCTATCTATATATTTTTTTATGTAATTGGAGTTCAGTCCACACTAATGTTACCTGGGATACACTCGCAAGGCTTTCCTCTGTGGAATCCTTAAAGAAGAGATACTAAAAGTTGAAAAGTCTTTAAGACAATGGGATCTGGAGTTGGTGTCTGCTAATGAAAAGGCAGAAGCAGTGTATCTGTTGAACCACCTACTACTCACATTGCATGTCTGAAGGCTCAGGACCTCCTGAAAAACAATTATTTCATTTTTTATTTTTATTTGCTTTTTTTGTTTTCCATTTTACAAAACCTTCCAGGTGCGGACATGTGGGAGCTAAATCCCTTCTGACTCCACTTATTTCACCAGACAGTGACATCCCCAATCAGCTATCCATGTTCCTTGCATGAAGTAGGAGTTTGGCCCACGCTAATGTTATCTAGGACACTTTCAAGACTCACTTTTGAAGAATCCTCAAAGTATAGGTACTAAAAATTAAAAGTCTTTGAGACAGTGGAAGCTGGAGTTGATAACTGTTCTTGACAGGGCAGAAGGGGAACCCTAACTGCACTACTCAAGCTGCATTGCTGGAGG
This sequence comes from Aquarana catesbeiana, assembly GCF_042186555.1. NCBI lineage: Eukaryota > Metazoa > Chordata > Amphibia > Anura > Ranidae > Aquarana > Aquarana catesbeiana. The sequence goes on along the minus strand of NC_133329.1, from coordinate 90,380,698 downwards.
CTCCTAACCTACTGAAAAACATCACTTTAATTATTTCCTTATCTTTCTTCTAGTTCTGTCCTTACCAGGCGGTGTTACCTGTTCTCTACCCCATCCACTCGCAAAAATGTGCACCTAGGCTGGGAGCCAGGATCTTAAATAGGCTCTTCCTGACCGAAGATGGCTGCTACACATGGGTTGAGTCCATGGGCGTCCGCAGAACTTTTTTCAGGGGGGGGGGGGGGGCATAACTTTATATCACCCATGCTCCACCCCTTTTTGAAAATGTCATGAAGGGGCTTAGTCATTATCACATAAAACACGGGCATGTGCCAATCAATTGCAGTCTCATTGTGCCCATCAATTGTGGCCTGTACAGTACGTGTATATATAGGGGGTGGATTGTAATAATATATACAGGAAGGAAGGTGTGTGTATATAGCTGTATACAGGACAGATGATGTATATCTGCAGTTAGTGATAATGGAGGAAGGTCTCTATATACAGGAAGGAAAGTGGGTATATACAGCTACTTGTATATACCCACCTTCATTCCTGTATATAGAGACCTTCCTCCATCATCACTGTGCAGATATACATCATCTGTCCTGTATACAGCTATATATACAGGACAGATGATGTATATCTGCAGTCAGTGATGAAGGAATACAGTAAGGAAGATGGGTTTATATAGCTGTATACAGGACAGATGATAGGATCTTTCCTATACAGTATCTATCACCCCTCTTCACTGATCATACCTGTATTCACTCAGCTACTCCCCTCGTCTGTATATATGTCAGGCCCCCACACACACACAGCTCTGCCCCCCCTATACACAAACATCCTCCTCCCTTCACTTGTACTTACAGCCCCCACTTGTAAGGTGGTCTTCCTTCTCCCTGTTTCCACACGTCCCTGTGAAAATACAACAGGCAGCAAAGCAAGCACGAGGGGTGCACATACAGGCAGCAGCCATAGGTGGCAGTAAAGAGCTCTGTAAGCTCAGTGACACTGATCTGAAGCAGCTGTGGAGCCGACTCGCACAAACCCAGAGAGCCAGCACAGCTACAGGTGCGGCCACGGCAGACCCTTGCCAATTCCAGGGGGGTCACTCGCCCCCCCCTTGCTCCTACCTGCGGAAGCCCATGGGTGAGTCACATGGGGTGGCAGCATCCAATTGGATAGCTTACCCACTGAACCAGGAAACCATTGAGGAACCATGTTCCTATTGACTTCCTCTCCAACTGCAATGCTGCTATGGACGAGCGCCACCCGCAGTGGAGAAAGTAGCCTGCACCTGCCTACAAGTGAGGTAGCCCATCATAGTGATCAACCTAGGTGAAGGGCTGAATGGGTAACAGCAAGTTCTAGCACTTCAAAAGTATGGGACCATTGTATATCAGGCAATCAACCAAAATGTTGGAAGCTGGTGAAGGAACTTTCATTTTATAGCTTTTTGGGGATGACAGCATCTCTTTAAAGTGCAAACGAACTTTCAGTTTTAATCAACTAAATACATTCTAGGTTCATCAAAACAGAAGCAGCTCAAAGTCTTGCAGTTTGTTTTTATTTGCAAGCAGCTACAGCCTGAGTGGAAAAGCCTGTCCCCTGCCAACGTGCTGTAGAGAAGGACCCTTGCTCTCTTTGTTGAAGCAGGAGTTTCTCTGCAGGGGTCCAGCACGCCTCCTGCTGATTTAGAGTTTGAGTTCTTCTATCAGCGGGGAGCAGGAGCTATTCTAATTGTACAGCTATGGGTCGGACACAGAGTAGGAGGTGTGTGTCAGGCCTCTGTAGAGAAAGCACTGCTTCCACACAGAGAACAAGGGTTCCTTCTCTGCAGCATGCTGGCAGGGGACATGCTTTCTACTCAGGCTGTATCTGCTTTCAACAGAAAACAACCTGAAAGGCTTTGCACACTTTTTTTGTTTTGATGTAACTGGAATGTATTTGGCTGAAAACTTTAATTGGGCTTCAAAACTACGAGCAACTTTTTGAGTTGCCAGCATTATAAATTGAACACCTTATTCCTTGACAGGGACACACGTATCCTCTATAAAACACACCAACTAAAATGTTAAATCAGTTTCTAGGCAGGTGAACAGCACAGCCACTGCTGCTCCTGAAGAATGGTGCTTATGCTCTATCTGGCAGCAGAGCGAGACGCAAGGTGGCAATTCAGTGATCGCTAGTAAACTAACACTAGTAAACCAGGCAATTACATGACCGCTGTTTTCTACTGGTGTGGTGTGTGTGGGGGGGGGGGGGGGGGGGCTGACATAGGACTAATGTGTCTTCTGCCAGCGGACCAATTCAGTTACAATGGTAATTGTAATACACAGCATGGAGGGGGTTTATGTACTCACGGACGTGACCAATGGCAATTAATTAACCCCTTTGTGCTGCATTAGTGGCAGTGGCACCATCAGTGCTAATTAACCCCTTTTATGTTGCAGCATGAAGGGGTTGAAAAAAACACTGCTACTAATGCAGCACCAAGGGGTTAATCAATTGCCATTGGTCAAGTCAGTGAGTACATTAACCCCCTCCATGCTGCGTATTACAATTACCAATCATCATTATCATCGTGAGCCACAGCACCTGTATTGTGTGATTATCATGATGATAATGATGCTATAGATTATAGAATGACAGTAAAATTCACTTTTAAGCTTCATTCATACAGGGTGTATTGCAGACATGCGTTTAACATGCGGGCTGTCTTTTACTGGCATGAATAAAGTGTGGGACATACTAAAAGGAATAACAGAAAGGAATGTCCCATAAAGTGTTGCACAAATCCCTGTGCCGGCATCCCATTTATTTCTACTGACACACACAGCTATTGTGTCCCAATATGTCATGGGGATGCATCTAACACTTTAAAACAGTGTCACTGTTTTAAACAAGGTTAGGCCTGTATGACATGTTAAATACATATATTTTAATACAAATGTGTTCTGTAAGCAACACCTTATTTTCTGGCAGTGCCCCTCCCGAGACTAGACTCTGGATCCGCCCCTGGGAGAGCCTGTGTCTAATTGGACATAGGGTTCACTAAAAACTTTGGTTGCCCATCTGAACACACAGAGGATATATAGTATATATTGTATATATATATATATCCCTTTTTGTATCCCCGCAGTGTGGGAAGTCAGAGACAAAAACAGGAACTCAGGGAGAGTAATGCCCCGTACACACAGTCGGACTTTGTTCGGACATTCCGACAACAAAATCCTAGGATTTTTTCCGACGGATGTTGGCTCAAACTTGTCTTGCATACACACGGTCACACAAAGTTGTCGGAAAATGCGACCGTTCTAAACGCGGTGACGTAAAACACGTACGTCGGGACTATAAACGGGGCAGTGGCCAATAGCTTTCATCTCTTTATTTATTCTGAGCATGCGTGGCACTTTGTCCGTCGGATTTGTGTACACACGATCGGAATTTCCGACAACGGATTTTGTTGTCGGAAAATTTTATAGCAAGCTCTCAAACTTTGTGTGTCGGAAAATCCGATGGAAAATGTGTGATGGAGCCTACACACGGTCGGAATTTCCGACAACAAGGTCCTATCACACATTTTCCGTCGGAAAATCCGACCGTGTGTACGGGGCATTAGAGTTTAGAATCGAGGACAGGTTCCAGGTAGAGTTGCCACCTCATCCCTTTAAACTCAGACACATATGAATTACACAGGTTATGAGGCTAATTTATTGCAGATAAGGCACCAAATGAGTTTAATTACCATCTTAATCAGCCACAGAACCTGTGTAATTAATATGTGTTTGGGTTTAAAGGGATGAGGTGGCAACCCTAGATCAGGGTTTGGGATCAGGGTCAGGGATCAGGATTCGGGATCGGGGTTTGTTATCAGGGTCTGGGATCAGGGTTTGGGATCAGGTTTTCGGATCAGCGTCAGGGATCAGGATTTGGGATCGGGGTTTGTTATCAGGGTCTGGGATTAGGGTTTGGGATCAGGGTTTGGGATCGGGTTTTCGGATCAGGGTTTTGGGATCAGGATTCGGGATCAGGATTCGGGATCAGTGTCTGGGATCAGGGTTCGGGATCATGGTCTGGAATTAGGGTTCTGGATCAGGGTTTGGGATCAGGGTTTGAGATCAGGGTCAGGGATCAGGGTTTAGGATCAGGGTCAGGCATCAGGATTCAGGATCAGGGTTTGGAATCAGGGTATAGGATCAGGGTTTGGGATCAGGGTTTGGGATCAGGGTCTGGGATCAGGGTTCGGGATCAGGGTTTGAGATCAGGGTCTGGGATCAGGGTCTGGGATCAGGGTTTGTGATCAGGGTTTGGGATCAGGGTCTGGGATCAGGGTTTGGGATCAGGGTTTGAGATCAGGGTTCTGGATCAGGATTTGGGATCAGAGTCTGGGATCAGGGTCAGGGATCTGGATTCGGGATCAGGGTCAGGATTCGGGATCAGGGTTTGGGATTAGGGTCTGGAATCAGGGTTTGGGATCATGGTCTGGAATTAGGGTTCTGGAATCAGGATTCGGGATCAGGGTCTGAGATCAGGGTCAGGGATCAGGATTCTGGATCAGGGTTTGGGATTAGGGTTGCCACCTCATCCCTTTAAACCCAAACACATATTAATTACACAGGTTCTGTGGCTGATTAAGGTGGTAATTAAACTCACTTGGTGCCTTATCTGCATTAAATTAGCCTCAGAACCTGTGTAATTCATATAAGTTCGGGTTTAAAGGGATGAGGTGGCAACCCTAGTTCCAGGTGAGGTGGGACAGTGCAGACTTTCGTTTAACAACTTTGGAGAAGGGGCTCGCGAAGGAGAGAAAGTCACTGGCCGGACACCTTGTATCCTTACAGCGGAAGGTAGACCGCCAAGCAGCTGGGTTCGGGAAAGCATGTTTCACTTAGAGAGTCACACCTCACGAAATTCAGCCCGTGCAGACACTTAGGACGCATACTTAGTGCAACCTCTTGAATGTATAGCCAGGTGCTGGCTACTGCTAAATGGATTTGAGAAGATATCATTAAACAGAATCATAGACTAGCTAATTCCCTCCTAATGTCGGGGACCCAGATCATTACATCACATCCTACCTATAGAGGAGGGGAGCTGTTCTTCATGGACAGAGCGGAGGATCTTGGGACCTGTAGTTCTACAGTCAATTCTCACTGTATTCTGGAGCACCTTTGGAACTATGAATTCTGGAAAACTGATCCAACAGAGGATTATGGGAGAGTTTATATATTTAACAGTCTTGCCCTCTTGGTCCAGGGACATCAAATGGGTCGGTTACAGGGTTGCCAACCTCCTGCAGCATTTTTTATTGACAAAACATGGAAGATTTACTGGCAGAGCACATTTTTTACTGGCAACCTGAGAAATTACAGAACACCTATTGAAAACTAATGCAGTGAATATTTAAACAGTAAAAACATGATATGAAAACACTGGCAATGCCTATAACAAAGTAATTGGCTTGATTTACTCTTAAAAAGTCAACACAGCATGAAAGTATCAGCCCCTGATATTTACTGGCAGTTGTAAAAAAATCACTGATTTTTACAAACTGTCAGTAAATTTACTGGCAACCCTGGTCGGTTGGAGGCTGCTGTTCTACATTCATCTGCATCTGGCCTCAGTGGCCCAGCCAGCGGTAGTGAGGTACAGCTCTTTTATCTTTATAGCTACACCGTAGATCGTCACACCAAGTGTGCACAGCCACTCTCCACTATACAGCAATCCTGACAGGCCCTCTCGGCATCTTCCACCATGGCTGTCAGCACACCAGCAGCCTGCTGTGTAAGCGCTGCCGCTCCTGTGGCGTTATAAAGAACTGTTCAACTCATCTCGAAGTGCTGGAGACCACATCTATGCTAAGATTGGTGAGAGGGCAGCTGCCCATCTTTTTGTTTCCCCAGTTGTATAAAGGTTACCCTAATTCTGTATGTAGATCTGACTCTGTCATACTTCATTACACTTCACCTTTAATGGGCCCCTAGCTGCTAGCTAAAGATACTATTCCTAACCTCTGGATTGATTCTATTCCATATTCACAACTACTCTTTTGCTTATTTAAAGGGGGTTCCCTGTATTTAATTATTAATAAAAGGTCACCCTCATGGTTCTACTACGTTGCACCAGTGGTTACAAGGGAGCTGGCGATGTTCTTAAAGGGGTTGTAAACCTTTGTGTTTTTTTCACCCTAATGCATCCTATGCATTAAGATGAAAAAACACCTGGCAGTCACCTGCCCCCCAGCCCCCCCCCGTCTTACTTACCTGAGCCCTGGAGCTTGACCCGGCGGGGATGCACTGTCTCTCTGCCCGGGGTTCTCAGCTCTTGATTGGATAGATTGATAGCAGCGCAGCCATTGGCTGTCAATCAAATCCAATGACACAGGCGCCAAGGGGGCGGGGCTGAGTCATTCATTCGACAGCTATGGACGCCGAATGCTGGACTCGGGAGCGTGCCCGCAAGGCAACCCCCCTCGGGAAAGCGCTTCTCCAAGGCAGTTATCTGATGTGGGGAGGAGCTGCGAGAGCGGCCGGGTGACCCCAGAAGACGAGGTTCGGGGGCCAAAACAAGCTGCACAGTGGAGGTAAGTATGATATGTTTGTTATTTTAAAAAAAACAAAAAAAACGAACCCTTACAATCACTTTAAGCCTCTCCCTGACAACCAGTATTATCCTCTCAACCGGCATCATTGATGCATGGTGGGTATGCACAGTCTGCTGACATTATTTAAGCATTGCTATTCATTTGTGTTACCATTGCTTACTCTTTCAAACTGTGTGCAGTGCTGCAAATAGTTTAAAATTCCCTTCACACTGAGGCATTTTAGCGCTAGAAAACCACCTCCCGTTCATTTCAGTGTGACTTTTCACACTGGGGTGGTGCGCTTGCGGTCTTTAGGATGGTTTGGGAGCATTGTATACAGCGCTCTTAAAATGCCCTGCCCATTGAAATGAATGAAAAGCACTTTGGAAGCGCCACAACACGGGCAATTTTAACCCCTTCTTCGGCCGCTTTAGCGATATCGCTTGGCGGCCCCAGTGTGAACAGTGGTGGTGCGTCCATAAAGGGCGCAGGAGTGCCGCCCCCTCTTTCCTGGCACTGCTCTATCACCATAGATAGAATCTATCTATGGTCGCTGCTGACACCCCCTATTCAGGTGTCCGGCCCCTTTTCGGGCGCCGGGCACCTGAATCACAGCGGTGGGGGAGTTTTTTGGAAGCACCTGATTAGAGCCATAGGCTCTAATAGGCGCCCAAAAAGGTGAACAGCAGGCGCAATGCTGTGCGTTCACTGTTCACTCAGCTGTGTGTTAGCAAAGCAAAGGAATTTACTTTGTTAACACTGAATCGCCTCTCAGCCAATCAGGTGCTTGGGTCTGTTACCTGTCACCTGATTGGTTGAAACGTCAGGCGCTGTGAATGGACCCCTGATAGAGAGGACAGAAGAAGACATCGAGGAGTGTGCACGGCACCACCGCTCACCCGCTGCGAGACAGGTAAGTGCTCGGCGATGCACACTGGCAGCATATGATGGGGCACAGTAGCGGCAATTGATGGGCACGCTGGCAGCATTTGATGGGGCACAGTAGCGGCAATTCATGGGGCACACTGGCAGCATTTGATGGGGCACAGTAGCGGCAATTGATGGGCACACTGGCAGCATTTGATGGGGCACAGTAGCGGCAATTGATGGGCACACTGGCAGCAATTGATGGGCACACTGGCAGCAATTGATGGGTACAGTAGCTGCGTTTGATGGCAAAGGGGCTGCGCTTGATGCTGCACAATGGCTGCGTTTGATGGGCACAGTGGCTGCGTTTGATGGACACAGTGGCTGCAATTGATGGGCACAGTGGCTGCAATTGATGGGCACAGTGGCAGCATTTGATGGCATAGTGGCAGCATTTGATGGCACAGTGGCTGCGTTTGATGGGCACAGTGGGTGCATTTTATGGGCACAGTGGCTGCACGTGATGGGCACAGTGGCTGCGTTTGATGGCACAGTGGCTGCAATTGCTGTTTTTTTTATTTCAGTTTGTTTGCGCCCCCCCCAAAAAATTTTGAGCACCAGCTGCCACTGAGTGTGAAAGTAGCCTAAGTGTTAACTAGAGCCGTTATTGAGGTGTTCAATACAACTGTGGTTATTGAACTATCATGTCCATTGCCCTTTTATTCTGTACTGGGTATTATTGGTGAATACCCAGCACAGAATAAAATTGTTGGTCTGTGTCTGAACTTAGAGTGCCAGAAGGGTTGATGAGTTTACAGGGTCAAGGTAGTGCCAGAGGACAAGCATCATCCAGCGGCTCCTGCGGGGGTAGCGCTACATATGCAAGCCTTGAAATATCGAAAGTGAAAAAAGCCTGGTTGGTACACACAATGATAATATCGGACAAATGATCGTCCTTTTTTTTTTTTTTTTTTTTTTGCATGCTAGTCTCATATCGAAAATGAAGAGGTTACTCAACTTATGAAAATTCTCGTACGACTGAATACAACTTCAGAAGTGATGTAATGTGTATTGTAATATAATGTATTATTTTGTTCATGAGCATGTGTGGTCTTGCTCTTCCGATTTTTTATTTTATTTTGGAAGAAAACTGTACTAATTAAACGATCTGGTATTGTATGAGAAAAATGTTCAAGTTTGTCCCTTCGGATAATTTTGGATGAACTATTGTGATCGACTCTCGAGAGCTGTATACCAATGATCAGATTATCCTACGATCACTTCGAAAGTGGTGTTTTTCATCCGATTTGGCCAGCAATTTGTTACTTAACTTCTTCTTGTTTTTTTCAATTGAAATTTGTTGCAGCGGTTGGTGCCATCAGAGCAATCCTGCGCTCCAGTCGCAGCTGATTCATTAGGAATTGTCCAAAATTCAAACCATGCATGACCAGTTGTTCTCTAACATAATCCCTGAACAAACGACTGAACATTCCAATTAATAAATGATGTCGTTTTTTTTTTTCATAGTTGAACAAGCAAAGAATCGCGCAGATGTTCTTTTTGTGAGCAGAAAATATTTCTCTTGCAGCGTCGGATTAAAAACAAGCCATGCTGAGTGATGTTTGAGCAGACGGTACACTTACCTATGCTGTTGTTTGAAGCAGCCGACCCTCCTCACACTTTTTATCAAATAAAATAGAACACATCTTGTCGGGACAAGTCTTTCACAGTAGGAAATTCCCTGAGAGGAACCACCTGGGGATTCGCCAAAATACAAAAGAAGAAGCGCAAGTCTGTCAGACAATATACAGACAAGAAGAAAGAATTATGCCCCGTACACACGGTCGGATTTTCCGAAGGAAAATGTTCGATGGGAGCTTGTTGTTCCGAAAATTCCGACTGTGTGTAGGCTCCATCGGACATTTTCCATCGGAATTTCCGTCACACAAAATTTGAGATCTGGATCTCAAATTTTCCGACAACAAAATCCGTTGTCGTAAATTCCGATCGTGTGTACACAATTCCGACGTACAAAGTTCCACGCATGCTCGGAATCAAGCAGAAGAGCCGCACTGGCTATTGAACTTAATTTTTCTCAGCTTGTCGTACGTGTTGTACGTCACCGTGTTCTTGACGTTCGGATTTTACGACAAGATTTGTGTGACCGTGTGTATGCAAGACAAGTTTGAGCCAACATGCGTCGGAAAAAATGCATGGATTTTGTTGTCGGAATGTCCGATCGTGTGTACGGGGCATAAGTCTGGTTGGACTTGACCTGGGCTGCTGGAGAGAGATGTCCTTGCCTCTACTCCACATACATTAAGTTGGCCATACACGGTTTGGACTCTTTCACACAGACATTGAATTCTATAGCAGTCTTATCATGCATTAGGGCGCCTATAGCGTTAATGAGCGTTTTTTGGTTGCATTGCACAGACATTTGTGTTGCGTCAGGCAAAGCTCCTCAAATGCCCTGTGAGAAGTGTTTAAGGATAATCTCTACGGCTGAGACCCTCGTGGACATTGCTGGACAGAGAGGGACCTCAGGTAAGTGTTGGGGGGCTGAGGGGGGGGGGGTGGCTGCTGCACACAGAAGGCTTTTTATTTTAATGCATAGAATGCAACTAATCAACTAATTATAAAGCCCTTAACATTTTACCTGGACCTGCTACTTGAATGGAATTTCAGATGTATTATACAAGTTTCATTACAATATGCACAATTTTTCCCCAACTGAAATCACATTCACCATTAGCATTTTGTTCATTCTAAAAATTTCCAGCCCGCTCCTTCAATTTTTATCATGGTCGAAATTGAATCATTAGAAAATCAAACGAATTTTACAAAAATGAACATTTTCAAAGAAACTCTATTTGTGTATGGCCAGTTTACCTTACTACTGGGCCCCTTATTTAGGACCCACATTTCTTCATTATTCTGTCTTCCACAACTGATACTTGCTGATAAATAGATCTGTTAGTCAATACACAAAACACAAAACCAATGTGTATTTGTGAAATGTTGCAATCACAACTGTGGTTCAGGTTGACTTAAAGTAGAACTATAGGCTAAACTTTTCTTTATATTTTGAAAAGAGCAAGGGAGGGTTATAACCCCCGTCAGATTTTTTTTCGCCATCTGTGTCCCATTGTGGAGATTTCCCTTTGCTTCCTGTCCCATAGCCAAACAGGAAGTGAGAGGAAATCTCTGTAAATTAAGGGAATTCCTGGGGGTCTCCCGGGTGACCAGAACTGTCCCCATTGGAAGATTTCCCCTCTATTACTTTTCTGGGGACAACTCAAAATTTAGGATTTTCTTTTATGCCATGTACACATGAGTGGAATGTCCGACAGAAAAAGTCCAGTGGGAGCTTTTCATCGTATATTCCGATCATGTGAATGCCCCATCAGACTTTTTTACGTCGAAAATTCTGACGGACCTAGAAATAGAACATGTTCTAAATTTTTCTTATGGAACCAATTCCTATCGGGAAAACCGCTCGTCGGTATGCTGTTCCGACGTACCAAAAACGACGCATGCTCTGAAGCAAGTACGAGACAGAAGCTATTGGCTACTGGCTATTGAACTTCCGTTTTGTAGTCCCATCCTACGTGTTGTACATCACCACGTTCTGGACGGTCAGAATTTGGTGTGACCGTGTGTATGCAAGACAGCTTGAGCGGAATTCCGACGGGAAAACCGGTCATTTGTACAGGGCATTACTTTCACTTTCAATGATAATGGTAAACAGGACAAATTGAGAGGCTGAGTCTCCCTAACGGGGGTACAGACAGCTATATAAACCTGGCAGTTGTTCTAATTCCTCTCCACTTCATCCGAAACAAAAAAAAAAACATTTTGCCTTTAGTTGTACTTTAACCACTTGCCGCCCGCGCTATAGCCGGATGCAGTGCGGTCGGATAACTCTGGGAGGGCGTACTATGAATAGCGTCCATTTACCACGTGATCGCTCCGTCAAATCATGGACAAACCGGCGTCACGTCCGGTTCCTCTCTCCCCTCCCCGTACCTATTGGTACAGTGCGAGGGGAGAGGGGGAGAGATTGGTGGCAGCAGCGCTGTGGGCTGGATGTGTAGTGCCCTCAGCGCTGCTCTGTGCCCATTCCAGCCATCCCTACCCAGCTATGCATACCCATCCATGTTCAGCATACCCATCCATACTCAGCATACTCATCTATCCATCCATGCTCACCCATCCATACTCAGCATACTCAGCCATCCATGCTCAGCATACTCATCCTTACTTAGCATACTCATCCATCCATCCATGCTCCCCATCCATACTCAGCATACTCATCCATCCACCCTCATCCATATTCAGAATACTCATCCATCTATCCATGCTAACCCATCCATACTCATCCATACTCAGCATACTCATCCATCCATCCATGCTCACCCATTCGAACTCAGCATACTCATCCATCCATACTCAGCATACTCATCCATCCATCCATCCATGCTCAGCCATCCATATTCAGCATACCCATCCATACACAGCATACTCATCCATCCATTCATGCTCACCCATCCATACTCAGCATACTCAGCCATCCATGCTCAGCATACCCATCCATACTCAGCATACTCATCCATCCATCCTCATCCATACTCAACATACTCATCCATCCATCCATGCTCACCCATCCATACTCATCCATACTCAGCATACTCATCCATCAATGCTCAGCAATCCATACTGAGCATACTTATCCATACTCAGCATACTCATTCATCCATCCATGCTCAGCCATCCATACTCAGCATACTCAGCCATCCATGCCCAGCATACCCATCCATACTCAGCATACTCATCTATCCATCCATACTCAGCCGTCCATGCTCAGCATACCCATCCATACTCAGCATACTCATCCATCCATGCTCACCCTTCCATACTCATCCATCCATCCATGCTCACCCATCCATACTCATCCATACTCAGCATACTCATCCATCAATGCTCAGCCATCCATACTCAGCATATTCATGCATACTCAGCATTATCATCCATCCATCCATGCTCAGCCATCCATACTCAGCATACGCATCCATCCATCCATGCTCAGCCATCCATACTCAGCATACTCAGCCATCCATGCTCAGCATACCCATCCATACTCAGCATACTCATCCATCCATCCATGCTCAGCCATCCATATTCAGCATACCCATCCATACTCAGCATACTCATCCATCCATCCATGCTCACCCATCCATACTCAGCATACTCAGCCATCCATGCTCAGCATGCCCATCCATACTCAGCATACTCATTCATCCATCCTCATCCATACTCAGCATACTCATCAATCCATCCATGCTCACCCTTCCATACTCATCCATCCATTCATGCTCACCCATTCATACTCATCCATACTCATCCATCAATGCTCAGCCATCCATACTGAACATACTCATCCATACTCAACATACTCATCCATCCATTTATGCTCAGCCATCCATACTCAGCATACTCATCCATCCATCCATGCTTAGCCATCCATACTCAGCATTATCATCCATCCATCCATGCTCAGCCATCCATACTCAGCATACTCATCCATCCATCCATGCTCAGCCATTCATACTCAGCAAAATCCTCCATCCATCCATCCATGCTCAGCCATCCCATCCACCCCCATCCATAATTAGCCATACCCATCCATACTCAGCCATACCCAGCAATACTTAGCCGTTCCCAGCCATACCCAGCTATACTCAGCCGTACCCAGCCATACTCAGTCATACCCAGCCATACTCAGCCATACCCAACCATCCCAGCCATATTCAGCCATATTCAGCTGTACTCAGCCATACCCAGCCGTACTCAGTCGTACTCAGCCATACCAACTATACCCAGCCATACTCAGCCGTACTCATCCGTACTCAGCCATACCCGGCCGTACTCAGCCATACTCATTCATGCTCAGCCATTCCCATTCATGGCTCATCCATCCCCATTCATGCTTATCCATGCCACATCAGTTATCATCCATGCCATATCCATGCCACCACAGTGCCTCACAAAAGTGTAATAGGTAGTCAAATTAGATTTGAAACGTATGCCCCTAGAACACCTGACGGTGCTCCCTGCATGTTGGTCCTCTGTATGTGGCCAGGCTGTGGAAAAGTCTCACACATGTGGTATCGCCGTACTCAGGAGGAGTAGGAGAATCTATTTTTGGGTGTAATATTTGGTATGTACATGCTATGTGTTAGAAACATTGTGTAAATGGACAACGTTGTGTAAAAAAAAATCATTTTCATTTTCTTTACACATTTTCCAAAAACTTGTAGAAAAAAAATGACATGTTCAAAAGACTCGCTATGCCTCATAGATTATACATTCAGTTATTTTCTTTCCAAAATGGGGTCATTTTGGGGGCGTTTCCATTGTTCTGGTTTTCAGGGCCTTCAAAAGTGTAAGAAGTAGTCTAGAAATTATATGTGTAATTTATGCTCCAAGAACACCTGACGGTGCTCCCTGCATGTTGGGCCTCTGTATGTGGCCACGGTGTGTAAAAGTCTCACACATGTGGTATTGCCTAGACATGTGCACACTGAAATATTTTGTTTCAGAATTTCGTTTTCGTCCGAAAAATAAATTTATTTAGTTACTCCCGAAATTCGTTTTTATTCATTTCGTTTTTCGTTAAAAATTGCATTCGTCCGAAAATCCAAATTAAGGTCGAATCTGTCATTGAAGGCTTATGGTGTCTGTCGAATGTTAAAAGAAGATTCGACGGAGCAGCTAAACTGTACGACGCCGTATAGTTTACCTGCTCCGTCGAATCTTCTTAGAACTTTCAACAGACACTATAAGCCAAAGTACGTGTGTACTTAATTCTAGCTATTTTACTGCTCCTCCTCTTTGGTTACAATCAGCCAATAACATTCATCATCATCATTATTTTTATTTATCTTTTCTCCCCTACGTCAAATCTTTTCTCCCCTACATCAAATCTTTTCTCCCCTACGTCGAATCTTTTCTCCCCTACGTCGAATCTTTTCTCTCTATGTAGAATAATCTTGGACTAATAGAGTTAAGGTTAGGCACATTCGAACCAGGTTTGATGGGCACAGATTGTTATTGTCATCATCATGTCGAATCTCCTATCCATATCGAACTGTTTTAGCAACGAAAATGAAAAAAAAGCATTTGTTTATGTCGGATCTTTCGTTTTTCGGATTCTGCACTTTACCTGAAATTCGGACGAAAATGCATTCGGACGAAAACGAATGCACATGTCTAGTATTGCCATACTCGGGAGGAATAGTAGAATGTGTTGGGGTGTAATTTATAGACATGTGCATTCATTTTCGTCCGAATGCATTTTCGTCATGAATTTCAGGTATTTTCGTTATCGTTTTAACAAACGATAACGAAAGTGCAGAATCCGAAAAACGAAAGATCCGACATAAACAAATGCTTTATTTTCGTTTTCGTTGCTAAAACAGTTCGATATGGATAAGAGAATCGACATGATGATGACAATAACAATCTGTGCCCATCAAACCTGAGGTCGAATGTGCCTAACCTTAACTCTATTAGTCCAAGATTATTCTACATAGAGAGAAAAGATTCGACGTAGGGGAGAAAAGATTCGACGTAGGGGAGAAAAGATACGACGTAGGGGAGAAAAGATAAATAAAAATAATGATGATGATGAATCTTATTGGCTGATTGTAACCAAAGAGGAGGAGCAGTAAAATAGCTAGAATTAAGTACACACGTACTTTGGCTTATAGTGTCTGTTGAAAGTTCTAAGAAGATTCGACGGAGCAGGTAAACTATACGGCGTCGTACAGTTTAGCTGCTCAGTCGAATCTTCTTTTAACATTCGACAGACACCATAAGCCTTCAATGACAGATTCGACCTCAATTTGGATTTTCGGACGAATGCAATTTTTAACGAAAAACGAAATTAATAAAAACAAATTTCGGGAGTAACTAAATAAATTTATTTTTCGGACGAACACGAAATTCCGAAACGAAATATTTCAGTGTGCACATGTCTAGTAATTTATGCTATGCATATGTTGTGTGTGAGAAATAACCCGCTAATATAACAATTTTGTGAAAAAAAAGAAAAAAAATAGATTTTGCAAAGAATTGTGGGAAAAAATTACAACTTCAAAAAACTCACCATGCCTCTTACTAAATACCTTGGAATGTCTACTTTCCGAAAAGGGGTCATTTGGGGGGTATTTGTACTTTCCTGGCTCGTTAGGGTCTCAAGAAATGAGATAGGCCATCAGTACTTCAGGTGTGATCAATTTTCAGAGATTGGCACCATAGCTTATGGACTCTATAACTTTCACAAAGACCAAATAATATACACCGGTTTGGGTTATTTTTACCAAAGATATGTAGCAGTATAAATTTTGGCCAAAATATATGAAGAAAAATTACTAATTTGCAAAATTTTATAACAGTAACAAAGAAAAATGCATTTTTTACAGAGTTTTCGGTATTTTTTCTTTTATAGCGCAAAAAATAAAAAACCCAGCAGTGATTAAATACCACCAAAAGAAATCTCTATTTGTGTGAAAAAAAGGACAAAAAATTTCATATACCGTAGGTACAGTGTTGCATGACTGAGTAATTGTCATTTAAAATGTGAGAGTGCCAAAAGCTGAAAATTGGTCTGGTTAGGAAGGGGGTTTAAGTGCCCAGTGGTCAAGTGGTTAAAACGTGTTATTCTTTTACTTTATATATTATATATAGTTCAAATTATTATTGCACAGGTTTTTGCTTCTTGAATTAGAAAGCCAGGTATTACCGTATGTTTTTTACAAACTTACCTTGGTTCAGCTTGACTCGATGTAATTATCCTTATCCAATATCTGGAGGGAGGGTGGAGATGATGAAAATCACTGTAGTAGTTGGTACCATATTCTGGGTTCTGTGAAAACGGCTTCCCCTCTGCATGATAACCACAGGCAGTCATTCGCTTGACACCTCCGCCACACATGCCTTTTTTTCAGTGAATGAAAGAAAATTGGGTCGTGTATAGCCAGCTTTGCACTTCCAGGCATTTTTTTACCTCTCAGAAAGATCCCAGTACTCTCTCTGACAATGCCTTTATCTGTTTTCCTCTCCAGGAGGATGGAGCAATCTGTGTTCTGGCATCATCCAGGGTTACCTTCTACTCAATGGTCTATGGTGCCAGCCCAGTTCAGAGCCCGTGCAGTTCCTGTCTTTGTTCACAAATGTCACGGTTTAGCCCAACTTGTGACTTACTCCAAAGTTACAATGTATAGTCTGAGAGACCATTGCGGGAGAAGAGAATGAGCAAATGCTACTTTGTGCCTGCAGCAGACTGATGACATAACTTCAGCCTAGGCAAATTCACCTAATTGCTCACATATGGCAATTAAACGATAAAGGAAGGAATTTTTTAGAAAATGAACTTGTTGCTCTATACTGTGCCATGTCTGGAATTTATTGATGTAGATTTGTAAAGTCACTGAAAAGCCAATTTTAACCTAAATGAATTCAATATGCAGTAATTTTATTTAAATTTGTAAAGGACAGAACTTCAGTTTTGGCCTCCAGGAAGACTGGAGACTGGACAGCACATTGCTGTCTAGTGAGCACCATCACTGTTGCGTGTTGACGACCTGAGCGGGATCCGGAGTGCTGAGTTTGGGGGTGCTGACAGTCAGTCACCTGGGTGCAGAGCAGAGAGTTGACTGATTGCTGTGTGTGGCCGGATGGTGAGCTGTAATATTGCTGGGATGGGTGAGCTGCTGCCGTGGAGAATAAGATTTACTAACTGCTGCTATAGAGACTGAGCCCTTTAGGAACTAACCATACAGCCATCTAGTAGCTTTATTGCTGCCCGCAGGCTTGACTGGGACTATTCTCACGTGCACCAACAGTACAACTGGGCCCCAACACTAACCGGCCTATGAATTATTACTAAAGACTGCCCCTTTACAGCTTCTACACAGACCTTTACCTGTTGCTTATGCTAAGAGGTACCTTGGGGGGACATTGCACCATATCCTAGCCATTCTCCTAGAGTTTGCTCTAGACTAGTTATAGTATTGTTCACATTGCAGGTAATGCTTATGCATTGTTTATGATTTTGCTGATCTATGTGTGGATTTCAGTCTAGTGGTGCAGAACTCTATCCTACCATTATGTGTGCTCATTTATGCTCAAACCACCATTTATTCTAACCTGTACCAACACATAGGGGGTTATTTACGAAAGGCAAATCCACTTTGCACTGCAAGTGCATTTGAAAGTTCACTGAAAGTTCATTTGGAAGTGCAGTCGCTTTAGATCTGAGGGGTAGATCTGAAACGAATGGAAGCTCTGCTGATTTTATCATCCAATCATGTGCAAGCTAAAATGCTGTTTTTTATTTTCCTCGCATGTCCCCATCGGATCTACAGCGACTGCACTTCCAAGTGCACTTTCAGTGCACTTCCAAGTGCACTTGGAGGGCAAAGTGGATTTTTCTTTAGTAAATAACCCCCATTGAGTTCATTTATCACTAAACGGTCTTGTGTCTATTTCCTGGTACTAACTCACAGCCAAGTTAAAGGTATCTATACTTGTGTTCTTATAAGTGCTTGCAGTGACTTTCATTCAACTAGGTGTGTCAGAGGGCTTAAGATTGTCCTTGGAGTCAAGGTGCAGAACAGAGAGCCCAAATTAAGAAGCGGCTCCTTCGGGGTAGCGCTACAATGTATTGTTCAGCCCTGCAGGGGAGCATAGAGAATGTGTGAGCCACAACCTTGTAATGTCTGCTATTAGTCTGCATTATTATTTTTTTATAGTAATGCCGAGTCTTTGATATAGCGCATACTGTTTAGTTAATTGGGTAATTGTTTTTTAATTTAAACAAAAGCAATTCAATTTATCCAATTAGTCAACAGCCCTCAAAGACTGCTAAAGCCTTTAATTAACTCATCATCGCAATGGCCTTCCACTCATACTATAGTGCACTCTATGCAATAAGAAACAAAGAGACACAAGATAAAAAAGAAATAAGAAAAAGGAATACACAAGATTACTTAACGAAGGCCAAACTACCAAAAATCCAAGTGGAAAAATTAATAGAGTTGGAAAAATTAATTATGCCAGACGAAATTAAAATGGAATTGAAAGAAACTCCTATAGGGAAAAGCCCAGGACCAGATGGGTTCACGACTAAATATTACAAAAAATTTCAAAACCATTTGACCCCAAAATTGTGCGACTATCTGAACAAGATAGGGGAGGATGAAGAAATAAGGCGAGAGTCATTATTAGCCCACATTACAATAATACCCAAAATGGGAAAAGATAAAACCATCTGCTCTAACTATAGGCCCATAGCCTATGGACCCAGATCAAACAGGGTTCATACCTGGCAGAGAAGGTAGAGATAATAGCATAAAAACAGTGTTAATGTTGAAAAAGGGGAAAAATAGGGGATCCCCAGTACTACTCCTGTCAATTGACGCAGAAAAAGCATTCAACAGGGTAGACTGGGGATTCATGATGGATACGCTTCGACACTTAGGACTGGGACCCAAAATTATGCGATGGATTAAAAATTTCTATAATCGACCTACGGCGATGGTTAAAGGTAACAGGAAAATGTCGCCGTCTTTTGAAATGCATAACGGAACAAGACAGGGGTGCCCACTCTCGCCACTCCTGTATGTATTATCGATGGAACCATTTCTCGCGACCTTGCGGAACAATGGAGACATAGGAGGGGTGAGAGTGGGGGAAGAGGAACATAAGATTGCGGCATATGCGGATGACATCTTGATGTATAAATAACTCATCTCAGAAGCTGGGACATGAACAAAGGATGCATGGAGTTTTAGATTATTAACAAAAAGAAGGAAGGGGAAAGGTTTGGGACTTTAAATGCGGTATACATATGATAATATGTGCCTCCATCCCTGATTCAAACGAATAATAGAAAGGAAGTTGGGACTTTGTATGAGGCAAGTGGCAGCTAAACAAGACAAAATATATATAGTGACTAAATTACTTTATTCACATAAAAGAGGGTATAGAATCACACTCAGTATGCAGTGCATTAAAAGCCACTACATAATGTAAATGTTGAAAGAACTACAGTTCATAGACATATAAAAATGACATATAAAAACATATTCAGATAGTACATGTATATACAACCTTAAAACCAAAATGGCAGCACATTCCAGTTAACAGTGTATGGAGTGTGTAAGAGAATAGCAAATAACAAGGGGGTTGATAATTACAAAGATGAATAACTAAAACGAGGTTGCATCCTATCTACGCGTTTTGTGTAAAGACATTTCATCAGGAAAGGATGCATCCGTCAGTCTGTAAAACAAATAAATATAGATACCGGTAAGTTCTGGTAAGAACTCCAGTATCAAGGAAAGGCAATTGAAATTGTTACAGTCTTGTTACTTACATGGGACTGGAAAAACAGGGGTACGTAAAACTGCAACCGGGGGAACACTGGAATGAGTCGTTTGGTCCGGGAGCTGAAGAAGCCACACCTCACACCGGGTGAACGCCCAAACACACTCCCCAGAAAGTTAGGTTCTTCTCATAGTTACATAGGTACATAGTAGGTGAGGTTGAAAAAAGACACAAGTCCATCAAGTCCAACCTATGTGTGTGATTATGTGTCAGTATTACATTGTATATCCCTGTATGTTGCGGTCATTCAGGTGATTATCTAATAGTTTCTTGAAGCTATCAATGCTCCCCGCTGAGACCACCGCCTGTGGAAGGGAATTCCACATCCTTGCCGCTCTTACAGTAAAGAACCCTCTACGTAGTTTAAGGTTAAACCTCTTTTCTTCTAATTGTAATGAGTGGCCACGAGTCTTATTAAACTCTCTTCTGCAAAGAAGTTTTATCCCTATTGTGGGGTTACCAGTACAGTATTTGTAAATTGAAATCATATCCCCTCTCAAGCGTCTCTTCTCCAGAGAGAATAAGTTCAGTGCTCGCAACCTTTCCTCATAACTAAGATCCTCCAGACCCTTTATTAGCTTTGTTGCCTTTCTTTGTACTCGCTCCATTTCCAGTACATCCTTCCTGAGGACTGGTGCCCAGACTGGACAGCATACTCCAGGTGCGGCCGGACCAGAGCCTTGTAGAGTGGGAGAATTATCGTTTTATCTCTTGATCCCCCTTTTAATGCATGCCAATATTCTGTTTGCTTTATTAGCAGCAGCTTGGCATTGCATGCCATTGCTGAGCCTATCATCTACTAGGACCCCCAGGTCCTTTTCTCCATATGGTGTGGGTGGTAACACAAGGTAAGGCTCCAAGGGAGTCTGTGAAAAGAAAGGGGGTATGCTATACAGAGCTTGCGTATAATATTGATAGTGTGAACCAAGTGAAGACCAAATCCAGTGAAGAGATTTAGGTAAAAGGAGTAAAAGAGAACGAGATTATACCAATAGGAACCAAAGGACCATACCCAAGTGAATGAGGCTATGGTACAATGTGTGTAAGACAGTCATATGGATATGAACACCAGAATACGTAAAGAAACAACGTGTGCGTCTTTCCACACTTTGGTTGATTCATAGGGGGAGCTTACATGCCACACTCCTCTCCTGCACATACTACCCACCTCCATACATGCTGCACTCTTCTCCTGCACATACTACCCATCTCCATACACTCAATACCCCTCTCCCTGCACATACTACCAACCTCCATACACACCGCACTCCTCTCCTGCACATACTACCCATCTCCATACACTCCATACCCCTCTCCCTGCACATACTACCCACCTCCATACCATACACTCTGCACTCCTCTCCTGAACATACTACCCACTACCAAACACACACCACTCCTCTCCTGCACATACTACCCACCACCATACACTCTGCACTGTACATTCCCTATTTAACATTACTGCATTCTGCACTATGCAAATCATCTCAGACTCTATTAAACCACACACCTTTTAGCCACGCCCAATATTTAGCGCACTTTAAGTCACGCTCATTTTGTGTGGCTGCACGCTAGAGCCCACTTTTTATTTTGCACACGGGCCCACTCATTTCATGATACGTCTCTGACCGTGTGTTTACTACATGCTTCACCTCCCCACATGCCGCCACACCTTGTCATTAATGGGGGGGGGGGGGGAGCAGGACTGGAGGTATAATGGAAAGCCCTCTAGTTAGTTTGGCCTCTACCAGGTACGTGATAGTTATTTTAAAATGCACCCATGCTAAGACTATGGGATTAAAGTATTTACATATTCTTGACCAAGTAGTAAATTACCTTTAAAACATGCTTGTGTTGTAAAGTAATTCATCCTTTCAGATAACAATGAAGATCCTAAAGTCAGCTTTTAGCTGGTTTCTGGCAGTTTAGAAGCACCTGCTGTTTATGTTCATTAGAGAGTTGTCAGGCTGCCAAGATTCTACTGCTATAGAATTTAAAAGCCAGAGGACGTAGCATTTCAGTGCCTCTGTTGTGAATTTTGAAAGTTTCTCCACAATGCCTACACCTACAGCAGTAAACGGGTTGTTTTAACGTGCTTTTACAGCTTGTTCAGAACATGTATATGCTTTAGTTTAGTCTGGGCACAGATATACTTTAAAGTGTATCTAAAGGGATTTTGTTTATAGAATATGAAAGGGTTTATTTTTATTGTCTGCGTTCCTGTTGGGTTCACCCCTCTATTTGTACTGGTGACCATTATAACCAGGACTGAAAGTCCTACAAAATTCTATAGTCTGGGTTACCAGTAGAGACGGAATTTGGATTTAGGTTGAATCTGAGGTTTGAACCTAACCTGTTTGCAGTTTGGTGAATGGCTAAACAAACCTGCCATATTTGGTGCTGGTGGAGATCCTGGGTGATGTCACTGACCAAATTTAGCTCTTTGTAGGGATGGGCAATGGATAAATTACTCTTGTTCTCATTCCCCAGTTAGAGGCAATAGTCTGAGGACACCCTTATTATAGATTATAGACTTCCAGATTCCTATAAGTCTCCCTTACAAACCCCCCTTGCAAGAATGGTGACTTCACTGTCCTCTCTTGCAAGGTAACCTTCAAATGTTGAATGGCATGTGTCCTGCTCTGGTTCAGGAAGAGGGGGGAGCATGTTCTTTCTAGGTCACCCAGGCTGCATGCCTGGATAGGGTTCAGGTTTGAATTTTGTGGTAAACTCCATGCCAATTTTTCCTAAAGGAACAGTACACATTAAACATCAGGAAACAAATGGTGTAGGGTTCCTCCTAAATTTCCAACTAGTCCCTTATGCAGGCTTGTAGGGATGAGCCGAACACCCCCCGGTTTGGTTCGCATCCAGAACATGCGAACGGACCGAAAGTTTGCGCGAACATTCAAACACCGTTAAAGTCTATGGGACTCGAACGTGAGAAATCAAAAGTGCGAATTTAAAGGCTAATATACAAGTTATTGTCCTAAAAAGGGTTTGGGGACCTGGGTCCTGCCCCAGGGGACATGTATCAATGCAAAAGAAAGTTTTTAAAATGGCTGTTTTTTCGGGAGCAGTGATTTTAATGATGTTTAAAGTGAAAAAATAAAAGTGAAATATTCCTTTAAATATCGTGCCTGGGGATTGTCTATAGTATGCCTGTAAAGTGCCGCGTGTTTCCCATGTTTAGAACAGTCCTGCACAAAATTACATTTCTAAAGGAATAAAAGTCATTTAAAACCACTTGCCACTGTAATGTAATGTCGGGTCCCGGCAATATGAATGAAAATCATTGAGAAAAACAGCATGGGTAAAAACAACCTCAGACCATTACCAGGCCCTTTGGGTCTAGTATGGATATTAAGGGGAACCCCGCACCCAAATTAAAAAAAGAAAAGGCGTGGGCCCCCGGGGCCCTATATACTCTGAACAGCAGTATACAGGTGGTCCAAACAAGACAGGGACTGTAGGTTTATTCTTAAGTTGAATTTGTTTGTAATTTGGAACAGGTACATTTTTTAAGTGTAGCTCCAGCAAAAAAATCTATTTTTAAGCTTTTTGGATAACATAGGGAAGGGTTATCATCACCCCTGTAACATTTGTTTTGCTGTCTGTGCCCCTGTTCAGAAGATTTCACCTCACTTTTTGGATTTTGAAAATTTGTGGGTTTTAGGGAAACAAGGATTGGTGATAACAAAGCATCAGTGGAGACACCTTTTTCCCTACTCTTACAGGAGAGAATTTCCCTTCCTAGGGGTAGATTTCCTTTCACTTCCTGTTGTCTCCCTCCGTTTGTAAGTAGGAGTCGTTTGTAAGTCGGATGTTTGAAATTAGGGGACCGCCTGTATATACTATACGGCCTGCCCTATATACTCTGCAGAAATTTGGGCTTCATTTCTGGTACCAGAACACTGTAAGCCCTCACAGTTACTCTTGGTGGGACTAGAACAGGCCCTGCTGTAAAATATTATATCGAGAATTGTAATTACTTGCCCCTGTTGAACAGGGTCAGAAAAATTGGGCCTTTGGCGGCGGTGTGGTGGTGTTGCCACAACACTGCAAATCCTCACAGTTACTCTTGGTGGGCGCTGGAACAGGCTCTGCTGTGAAATATTAGATCAAAAATTGTAATTACACGCCCCTGTTAAACAGGGGCAGAAAAATTGGGCTTTAAGCACTGGTGCTGGTGCCACAACACTGCAACCCCTCACAGATATTCTAGTTGAGCGTAGGAATGAGCCCTGCTGCAAAATATTACAGCAAAAATTGTAATTACATGCCCCTGTTAAACAGGGGCAGAAAAATTGGTCTTTAGGCACTGGTGCTGGTTGCACAACACTGCAACCTCTCACAGATACTTTAGTTGAGCGCAGGAACGAGCCCTGCTGCAAAATATTACAGCAAAAATGTAATTACACGCCCCTGTTAAACAGGGACAGAAAAATTGGGCTTTAGGCACTGGTGCTGGTGCCACAACACTGCAACCCCTCTGTGATCGGCTACAAAGCCTCCAGCAGCACTGAATGTGCATTCAGATAAAACGCTGATTGCAGGACAGGACAGTAGCTCAGTTGCATACTGTGCAAGCTCTAGCCAGTGATCCATCCTCAAGAACCAGTAACCCAGTGGATTTTCAGTTGGAAAGGTCTCCAAGTCTGATCTTGCCCCAAGGTATTCCTGTACCATGTAAATCAGACGCTGGCGATGGTTGCTGGAACCGATCAGACCTTGGGGCTGCGGACTAAAAAAATGTCTGAACACATCGGCCAGACAGCCACCTTCTCCACCGTTCCTTCTGTGACTGACTGAAGCCTCAGCAACACATTGTCCAGGAGGAACAGGAAATTTCAAACTCCCAGGGTCAGGAAACGCATTGCACAAACCTTTTTGCAAGGCCTCCCAAAGATGTTTCATCCTCTGCTCCCTCTGCGAAGGCTGGATAAGTTCCGCAACCTTACCCTTGTAATGTGGATCAAGAAGGGTTGCCAGCCAGTACTGATCCCTCTCCTTAATACCACGAATTTGAGGGCATTTCGCAGGCTTTGCAGGATCGGGGAGGCCATGCAGCGTAGGTTTGCCGAGGCATTCGCTCCGAAGTCCTCTGGGTCACTAAGGACGACATGATCCGCAGCTACCTCCTCCCAGCCATGTACAAGTCCATGGGTTTCTGGCACTGAAAACAATCCCCTGAAGACTGCTGCTGATGCTGAGTGCCAGGCTCCACCTCCACACTGACACAATCCTCCTCCTCTTCCTGTGTGATAGGCGCTCCTGCAGGAATACTGTCTAGATAAAGGGGGCCTTAAGAGGTAAGGAAGTCCTCCTCTTCCTCTCTCTGTTCTGCCTCAACTGCCCTGTCCATTATTCCACGCAGCGTGTGCTCCAACAGGAAGACAAGAGGGACAGTATCACTGATGCATGCACTGTCACTGCTCACCATCCTCGTGGCCTCCTCAAATGGTGACAGGACAGTGCATGCATCCTTGATCATTAGCCACTGGCATGGCGAAAAAAAGCCAAGCTCCCCTGACCCTGTCCTGGTGCCATACTCGCACAGGTATTCATTGATGACCCTCTGCTGCGTGTGCAGCCGCCACAGCATTGCCAACGTTGAGTTCGACCTGGTGGGCATGTCACAGATGAGGCGGTTCATGGGCAGGTTTCATTCCTTTTGAAGGTCAGCCAGCTGAGCACTGGCATTATATGACCAGCAGAAATCCCCACAGACTTTCCTGGCCTGCCTCAGGAGATCCTGTAAGCCCAGGTACCTGCACAAGAACCGCTGCACCACCAAATTAAGGATGTGAGCCAAACAGGGAACATGGGTCAAGTGTCCCTGTCGGAGGGCGGAGAGGAGGTTGGTGCCATTGTCGCAAATCCCTATTCCTTGCTGAAGCTGGCGTGGCGTCAACCACCTCTGAACCTGCCCCTGCAGAGCTGCCAGAATCTCTGCCTCAGTGTGGCTCCTGTCCCCTAAGCAGACCAACTCAAGCAATGCATGGCATCTTTTTGCCTGAGTGCTTGCGTAGCCCCTAGAACCCCTACAGCGCTGCTTTCGAGGACAAATCTGCACAGGAAGAGGCCATAGAGGAAGAAGAAGAGGAGGGAGCGGAGGAGAGAGGTGTGGCAGAATCACCACTACCAGCATTTTGGAGGCGTGGTGGCAGAACAAGCGCCAACATTATTGCACCCTGTCCTGCATCCTTCCCAGCTGCCAGCAGGGTTACCCAGTGCGCCGTGAAAGAAAGGTAACGTCCCTGTCCATGCCTGCTGGACCATGAGTCAGCGGTAATATACACCTTACCGCTGACCGCCCTGTCCAGCGAGGCCAAGACGTTGCCTTCCACATCCTGGTAGAGAGCCAGAATGACCTTCCGAGAAAAAAAATGGCGTTTGGGAACCTGCCACTGAGGTACCGCACATTCCACAAATTCTCGAAAGGGGGCAGAGTCTACCAGCTGAAAAGGCAGCAGTTGGAGTGCTAGCAATTAAGCCAAACTAGCATTCAGCCGCTGAGCATGTGGATGGCTGGGACCAAATTTCTTTTGACGGTTTAGCAACTGGGGTAGGGAAATTTGCCTGCTACAATCGTATTTAGGTGTACCGCTAGCAGATTGCCCGCAAGTGCTTGGGACACCTAATTCTACACCTTCATTCCTCTCAGTGCAGGTCTCTGAGAGGACTGAAGGTATAGTGGGGTAGGAGATCCCAGCTGATGAGGAGCAAGGAGAGGTCTGCCTTGTTCTTTGGTGTGGGTCTTTTAAGTACTGTTGCCAACGGACTGCATGGGAGCTCGACATATGTCTGGTCAAGCATGTGGTGCCCAAGCGGCTGCTGTTTTGACCACACTTGATACGCTGCAGACATATGTTGCAAACAGCAACGGTGCGATCTGCTGCACACGTCTCAAAAAAGGCCCACACCAAAGAACTTTTGAAAAAATGCGCAAAGTCAGCAGCGCCCTGCACATGCGGAGCTCTGCAGTGTGATGCAGTCGGTTGACTGTCCTTAAGCTGGCCCCTGGAGGGCATCCTGCCTCGTTGGAGATGTGCCTCCTCCTCTCTTCTATCAGGCACCCACGTAGAGTCAGTAACCTCATTATCCCCTCCCTCCTCGCCACTGGAGCAAACCTGGCAGTATGCTGCAGCTGGGGGAACATGACTACAAGTTTCTTGTCCTTCTTGGGCACCCCCTTTCTCTGAGCTCACGTTACTGCCTTCATCCTCAACCTGGGTACCATCATCGGAGCCTTCAAAATGCTGCACATCTTCCTGCAGCATGTACCCGACACTGTGGTCGAACAGTTCGGGGGACTCCTCAGGACATGATGGTGGGGCTAGGGAAGGAGTGACTGATGCCATTGAGCCGATGGAATAGACCGCTTTGCCAGCTGCATTGGTAGCCAAACTTGTCTTAGCCTGGGTGACAGAGGATGAGGAGGATGAGGACAGCTTTGTGATCCACTCTACCAACTCTTCTGCATGTTGTGGCTCAACACGGCCATCTGTCGAAAAAAAAGGACAAGCGTGCCCCACGGCCACGTGCTGAGGATGCACCGTGTCCACGACCAGCACTGTTGGCTGTAGACACAGAGCCTGCTTGCCCTCTTTTAGTGACCTGTGAGTGTCTGCCTTTCCTTGGTGGCCTTCCAGACATGCTGTAAAATTGGATTAGCAAAACATCACCTGAAGTTTACTAGAAAAATTACACCAGGAATGGCCTGCAGTCAGGTATAGGCTTGGCTAGACTAGAATGCAGTGGATATATATGTAGGAGATTGTATATATATCTTTATGCACTGCAAATCACTGAATCACCTGCCTGAAAGTGTCCTTGAAAACGTACACCAGGAATGGTCTGTAGTCAGGTATAGGCTTGGCTAGACTAGAATGCATTGGATAGATATGTAGGAGACAGTATATATATTTTATGCACTACAGATCACTGAATCACCTGCCTGCCTGTAAGTGTATTTGAAAAAGTACACCAGGAATGGCCTGCAGTCAGATATAGGCTTGGCTAGACTGGAATGCAGTGGATATATATATGTAGGAGACTAGAAAAAATTACAGGTAAATTCGCGCAACGGGTTCAGGTACAAAATGATTCAAAAAAGAGAAAGAATTACAACAATGAACTGCTGCCCCTACAGGTACACTATCACTTGGTTGAAGTATACTAGAGTTAATATAAGAAAGAATGTAGGTGTGGCGCTGTTCTAATTAGTAAGTACTTGGTTTACATCTGTTTTGGTGTTCCTGCTGTGTTACACCCTTTTCAATAGCAAAACATACATAAAAATATGAAACCAACTGAAAAATGAGAAAAAACGAGAAACGAGAAAAAAATGAGCTGAAGGGATATGCAGAAGGATATTTCTGGCAATATATACCACTTTCAGTATGTCCTGTTCAATCTGCTTTCGTATTACACCCCCTGCAATAGCAAATGCAGAAATGGGCACCAAATCTTCTGCTGGATAAGCCCAGTCAGAAAAGAATATATGGTAAAATTGACTAGTAAGTCAGAATTGTGAGAATCAAGAGATAGGTGATATCTATGATATAATTTTATAATTTGTGTTTTGGTGTGCTACACCCTCTGCATAAAATAGGTGTTTATCTGTTACAACCCTGTGAGTTTATATAACCCTTATGGATGAGGAAATATAGGTGTGAATTAAAAATGAAGATTTGATGAGTGCAGTAGATTCAAGTGATCAAATAGACATGTGTTGCACCCTCTGGCAGATGCTATACAAAGAATGGAAACAAATGAAAAAAAATTAAAAATGATAAAAATGATAATGATGAGAATCAATAAAAAACAATGACCTAAGTGAATCAGAACCAGTGATGTGAAAGTGAGATGTGTTATACCCCCTGGAAGGTACTGCACAAAGTTGATTTGTTTTCATAAATGAATTATTTATGTTGGAGACTGTATATATATTTTATGCACTGCAGATCACTGAATCACTTGCCTGCCTGCCTGCCTGAAAGTGTGTATAAATATATAGATATATATATAGATATATCTATCTATATATATATCTATATATATAGATAGATATATCTATATATCTATATATATAGATATATATAGATATATCTATATATATATCTATATATATAGATATATCTATATATATCTATATATATACACAAAGCCAGGATGTATATAAATATACTAAATACACTGCAGCTAACTGCTGAATCAACTGCCTGCCTGAAGTATATTAGAAACAGTACAGCAGGAACGGTCTGCAGTGAGATCTAGCTAAACTGTATGCAATGAATATATATTTATAT
This sequence comes from Aquarana catesbeiana, assembly GCF_042186555.1. Classification (NCBI taxonomy): domain Eukaryota; kingdom Metazoa; phylum Chordata; class Amphibia; order Anura; family Ranidae; genus Aquarana; species Aquarana catesbeiana. The sequence continues at coordinate 90,351,496 of NC_133329.1, read as the reverse complement.
ATATACATACGATTCTGACTGTATGTATATATATATATATATATATATATATATATATATATATATATATACTAAATACACTAGAGTTAACTGAATCAATTGCCTGCCTGAAGTATATTAGAAACAGTACAGCAGGAACAGTCTGCAGTGAGATCTGGCTAACTGAATAAACTGCCTGCTCAAAGTAAATGAAATGACACTCTCTCTCTCTCTCTCTCTCTCTCTCTCTCTCTCTCTCTCTATCTCTCTATCCGCCAGCAACCCACTACACAAGGCCGACATGCAGGCAGCCTTATATAGTGTGGGCGTGGACTTAACCCCCTGAGCCATAATTGGCCAAAGGCACCCTGCCTTTGGCCAATTATGGCTCTTTTTGCTGACGGCGCTGTGATTGGCCAAAGCATGTGGGTCATAGTGCATGCTTGGCCAATCATCAGCCAGCAATGGACTGCGATGACGCAGTGCATTATGGGGCGTGACCTGCCGCTCAAATTTGGCAGGAATGCCCCATAATGTTTGATCTTCGCCGAACGATCGAACAGCCGATGTTCGAGTCAAACTCATGTTCGACTCAAACTCGAAGCTCATCCCTACAGGCTTGCAACCACAAGGGTCAGGAAAAGGAGAGCAGCAAGCACGTGGCCTCCATTCTGTACTATACCAGTCCACATGCCTGTCAGTACTGGGGAAGTACCTTGAAATGGAGGTTCATATATTATGCGCTACAACTTTAAAAGCTCAACTAATGCAAATTTGAATGCTGAATGATGGGTATGGTGTTTTTGATATTGACCACTCTTACCTTTAGTGTTGTGAAGAACTGTCATACTTAGTCAGCTTCCTTCCACTTATTTTTGAAAGCTGCAACTTTTTCTACATCATACGCTTTGTTCTCATTATCGCTTGCTATGTTCCTTGTCAGAAGCTGCACTGATAATCCCATGAAACACATCGACTGTCATCCACGCCTTATTTTCTTACTGTCGTGTCATATATTCTTCTTGTACAATACGGATTGATTATAATTACATGAGGCTTTCTACAATGTGTATTTTCTCACTAAAAGGGCTCTTGCTAATTGCTGTCTTTTACAGGGGAAGACATATTTACCATTCCCTTAAGGACAGGAGAGATGGATTTGTCATTTTAATGAGTTGTAGTTAAGTGTGATCATCCCATTAAAAAAGTAATCCCATAAATTAATACAGCTTTTTTTTTTTTTTTTTTTTTTAAGGTAACTGAATTTGATCTTCAAACTATGGCCCTCCAGCTGTTGCGGAACTACACATCCCATGAGGCATTGTAAAACTCTGACATTCACAGACATGACTAGGCATGATGGGAATTGTGGTTCCTGAACACCTGGAGGGCCATAGTTTGAAGACCCCTGCCCTATACAGCTAAGCTTAGACAATTAAAGGGAGAAGCAGCACAAGGAGCCAATGAGGTGTGTTGCAATGTGCAAGGCAAATGCTGACTGACTGAGAAATTAGCTCATCTGTCTGCTGCTTCTCCATTCACTGTCTAGTCATAAAATGGGAGTGGGATGGAGGCCTGTAAATGCAAGTGAAGCTGGAGCAGAGAAATATCAGCCCCCTTTCCCATTCCCATTCCCAGGGCTGTGCTGTGTATCAGATCTGGGTAAATCACAGGACTGGATGGACAGAAATACAAATCCTTTTAGCAGGAAATACAGCTCTCATATACAGTGATCAGTGATAACATTATGACCACCCACCTAACACTTTTGCCTCCAAAACAGCCCTGACCCATTGAGGCATGGACTCCACTGGACCTATGAAGATATGCTGTAGTATTTTGCACCTTGCCGTCTGTAGGCAGGTTGAAATATGTTGGTACTAGTCAGTTAGCGGCTGGCCTAGGCTGGGGTAAAGGGTTAACTTAACCAGGACTTTTATAGATGTCCAAGTCATGAAGAATGTCAATATGGACTGACACCTCATGGAGGTATGCCTGGGTAGCCACACTACTGCAGTTAGTTTAGGGGCAAGGACATTGTTCATATTAATCTGTATGCTGCAGTGTGCGCAGTAAAGTTAGAGTAACTGTCCTGAGCCTGGTCTGAAGTCATTCAAAGGGGTTCATGCTGGTTCTGGTGTATCTAAAAAAACAGGATCTGTAAAGCACTATGGTGTTTGAAGTAACACCACTACCAAGGGTTAACTCAGCAAGACAAAGAAGAGGAGTGTAGTTGCAAAAAGAAACCAAGCGGAGTTCAAGACACAAAGCAACCAGTCCTTAGGCCTGGTACATTGTAAGGGTGACAGGTCCTCTGGGAGTGATGGCAACCAGATCTGAACTCACATTATGGAGATCTATGGCCTGGTCAAGAGGTACAGGAGGTAAGTGCACGCTTGAAGTCTGCACGTGGGGACCCCATTCCGTTACTGGGAGTGAGGAAACAGAGGTACGCTGGGCTGGTGGAGTGGCTGCAGGCTCAGCACGTCCCTCCTAATGCAAACATACAAGTTACAGTATGTAGTGACATGGAAGTTTAATTGTTGCACACAGTGAAGGCTCATCTCTAAGTCTGGGATTTGCCTTAATGTTCCAAATTTCACATGACCGCAGTCTCCACTAGGAGACTGATGAGCACATGCTGCACAAAAGGTACCCCCCGAGTGCAGGGTGAGTAGCCCCCCCCCCCCCCCCACACGTCAGTAGCAGAAACCTTAAAGTCCTGTAAGTTATAAGTCGTGAGGTGTGGTTAACATGGATCGGACATGTTTTTCCAACACATCCCACGGATGCTCGATTAGATTGAAATCTGGAGAATTTGGAGGCCAAGTCAGCACTTCAAAGTCACCTTCCATTGTGCCCCTTGTAGGCACTTTTGGCTGTGGAGACGGGTCAGTATGGACTGTGTGTTCTGATACCTTTCTATCGGAACCAGCATTTTTTTCAGCAATTTGAGCTACAGTAGCTCTTCTATCGGATCGGACTACACAGCCCAATCTTCACTCCCCAATGAGCCTTGGCCACCCATGACCCTGTCATCGATTCGATGGTTTTCCTTCCTTGAACCACTTTTGGTTAGGTCCTGGCCACTGCAGACCGGGAACATCCCACAAGAGATGCAGTTTTGGAATTGCTCTGACCCATTACAGGAACTGGGGTGGCAGAGAAATGGCAGCAGGTGCTCTTGACTGACGAGTCAAAATGTGAAATATTTGGCTGTAGCAGGAGGCAGTTTGTTCGCCAAAGGGCTGGAGAGCGGTGCAATAATGAGGGTCTGCAGGCAACAGTGAAGCATGGTGGAGGTTCCTTGCAAGTTTGGGGCTGCATTTCTGCAAATGCAGTTGGAGATTTGGTCAGGATCAATGGTGTCCTCAATGCGGAGAAATACAGTCAGATACTTATCCATCATGCCATACCGTCAGGGAGGCGTTTGATTGGCCCCAAATTTATTCGGCAGCAGGACAACTACTCCAAACATACAGCCAACGTCATTAAGAACTATCTTCAGCGTAAAGAAAAATATGGAGTCCTAGAAGTGATGGTTTGGCCCCAATAGAGCCCTGATTAACATTATGATCAACATTATCGAGTCTTTCTGGGATTACATGAAGAGACAGAAGGATTTGAGGCAGCCTACATCCACAGAAGATCTGGGGCTAGTTCTCCAAGATATTTGGAACAATCTGCCGAGTTCCTTCAAAAACTGTGTGCAAGTGTACCTATGATGCTGTTTTGAAGGCAAAAGGTAGTCACACCAAATATTGTTTTGATTTGGATTTCTCTTCTGTTCATTTACTTTCCACGTTGTCAATTGATAAAAATAAACTATTAACAATTCTCTTTCTTACAGCAGTCTTCATTTACAGCATTTCTTCACACCTGACTTTTGCACAGTATTGTGCCTGTAGTGAATACAGTTCCACTTTGTGCTCATACCTGCTCTAGTGTGATGAGTCCTGTGTGGGTTCCACCACCTTTCACTCAATGCGCTCACCTTAAGAGATTGACCTATGAAATAAATAGGTCACAGTGCGCTTTTCCCTTTAAGGGGCCTCAACTGTCTTCTTAAGACAGTGTTTCTCAACCTTTTTAGGCCAAGGCACCCTTTAAAATTTTGCGCAATCTTGCGGCACTCCATTCTCAAATGTAAAGCACTGAACTTATAGTTTTACATAACGCAGCAACATCCGCATATGTAGGACACCCAACCTGATTTATCCTTCTAAAGAAAATACACATTTTCACACCAATACTGATTAGTATTGCAACGTTTCTCTCCATCACTCAGCTAAAGTTCTTACGGAGAGGGGCAAACAAGAATGCTGCTCAGGCACCCAATGTCCTCCTTATCAACCGATGACATAATTGGTTGTTAGGATGACGGCGGCTGGAAGGTTGCAATAGTGCACAACAGTGGCGGCTGGTGGGTTTTTCTTTGGGGGGGGCAATCAAACAAACCCCCCCCCCCGGTGGCGTGGCACAGCACCCATCACGGGCGATCCAGCCCGACACTTACTCACTCGTGTGGCAGGGCTGTGGTGTCCTCTCCTGGAGTGTGGGCAGCGGCCGTCTCCGGTGTCCGCTCCTCCAGCTTCCTCCACCACGTGTCTTCCGCCAAAGCGCTAGGCATCCCAAAAGGCTCGCCTGCCGCTTTGGCCAATCGGGAAACAGGTCTCACAGACCTGCCTCCTGATTGGCGGGGAGTAACTTTAGTGTGATAATAGCAAAAATTTGCTATGGTCACACAACTGGGTGGGCTCGGAGCGCAATGCTCTGCGCTACGAGCTCACCATTTTTTTAAGCCTATTAGAGCCTCTGGCTCTAATCAGGGGCTTCAAAAAAACACCCCACCGCATTGGAATCCATGGTCTGGCGCAACTGATATGTAGGTCAGGGGGCCGGACGCATGGAAAGGGGAGGCGGCACCCGTGCACCATCTATGGACAGGCCGCCACTGGGGCACAATGAAAACCTGTTACTTTGTGTACCTAATGCCGCGTACACACGAGCGGACTTTACGGCAGACTTTGCCCGGCGGACTTTTCGACGGACTTTACGATGGACTTTCTGAATGAACGGACTTGCCTACACACAATACACCAAACTCCGTCGAATTCGTACGTGATGACGTACGACCGGACTAAAACAAGGAAGTTCATAGCCAGTAGCCAATAGCTGCCCTAACGTGGCTTTTTGTCCGTCGAACTAGCATACAGACGAGCGGACTTTTCGACCGGACTCGATTTCGACGGATTGATTTAAAACATGTTTCAAATCTAAGTCCGTCCAACTTTTGAGAAAACAAAGTCTGCTGGAGCCCACACACGATCGAATTGTCTGCCGAAATCCAGTCCGCCGGGCAAAGTCTGCCGTAAAGTCCGCTCGTGTGTACGCGGCATTAGAGGCAGGCTTGATCCACCTGCTGACTTGTATACCATTTTTTGGGCAATTTTTAGACATTTTGCTAAGGCACCCCTGAAGGAACCTGAAGGCACCCTGGTTGAATAAGGCTGCCTTATGCCGCGTACACACGGCCGGACTTCCTGACAGAAAAAGTCCGATGGGAGCTTTTGGTCGGACATTCCGACCGTGTGTATGCCCCATCAGACTTTTTCTGTCGGCATTTCCAACGGACTCAGATATAGAACATGTTCTAAATCTTTCCGTCGGAAATGCTGACGGAGTTTAGCCCGTTTGCAAGTCCGGCCGTGTGTACGTGGCAATAGGTTATCTCCAGATTTACCAACTCTTTTCTGCAGATCTTGCTATTAGGCTCAGCTTTATAAAGCAACACCTCTCCAACAGCCCCGCAGTTTAAATCAGAGCTTCATTAAAATCAGCAACTAAAGAGTTCTCTCATTGTTTACTGCTAATAAGGAGATCAGTCTAATTTTCATAACTGCCCTCTCATTATTTTTTGACTCCGATCATGATATTTACTATAGACATAGATGTATATGAGTTTATATTAGGATTTATTCGATTATATATGAATATTATATCATGGCATATGTGGATTATGCACGTCAAATGTAAATAAGTAGCATTTATACCATGTTTGTTTTTTTTAAACATATATAGATATCTGTAAGTAAGGTGTAGTATTTTAGCAGGGCTGGTGCAAGGGTTTTTGACACCCTAGGCGACACCTCATTTTGCTGCCCCCCCCTCCTCGGATCTACCCCTGATTCCACCCCCTTTTATGAAGCGCCCATCAAATGCAGCCTTACCAGTGCCCATCAAATGTGGCCTCACCAGCGCCCATCAAATGCGGCCTCACCAGCGCCCATCAAATGCGGCCTCACCAGCGCCCATCAAATGCGGTCTCACCAGCGCCCATCAAATGCGGTCTCACCAGCGCCCATCAAATGCAGCCTCACCAGCGCCCATCAAATGCGGCCTCACCAGCGCCCATCAAATGCGGCCTCACCAGCGCCCATCAAATGCGGCCTCACCAGCGCCCATCAAATGCGGTCTCACCAGCGCCCATCAAATGCAGCCTCAGCAGCGCCCATCAAATGTGGCCTCACCAGCGCCCATCAAATGCGGCCTCACCAGCGCCCATCAAATGTAGCCTCACCAGCGCCCATCAAATGTAGCCTCACCAGCGCCCATCAAATGTAGCCTCACCAGCGCCCATCAATGCAGCCTACCAGCGCCCATCAAGGCAGCCTACCAGTGCCCATCAACGAATGTTTGCTTGCTTCCATTCATTTGGGAGTCGAGACACAGACACAGTCCTCCACCACCGCTGCACCTCTGACACTATATGCGAACGGTGTGCGGCTGCTTGCTGATGCTGAGACTTAGTTGCTTGCTGTAGAGATAAACGAGTAGGAAAACCAGTGGCCAGGCACCCTAGGCGGCTGCCTAGTTTGCCTAGTGGTAGCACCGGCCCTGTATTTTAGTTATAATGTGGTTGCATTGGAGACATAGGGGTTGATTTACTAAAGGGAAAAAGACTGTGCACTTTGCTTAGTGCAGTTGCCCTCTTCAAGAGCAGTTTCTCCAGAGCTTGGTAAATGAGCAGAAGCTCTGCTGACTTCTATCATCCAATAATGTGCAAGCAAAAATGCATTTTTTTTTTTCATTTTCCTTCCACGGGATTGGGTATTCTTTGCAAAGTGAAGCCTTACCTCATTTACTAAGCTCTGGAGCAATTGCATTGGAGAGGGCAACTGCCCTCTGCAAAGTGCACATTTTTTTTGCCTTTAGTAAATCAACCCCATAGACTCAGGAGGCTGTTCTGCACTTTGTATAGCATTTATTCTGTCAAGTGTTGGACTCACATATCAGTGTGAGTAGCAGCAAGGGGTGTTTTGAGTTGATTATATTTAATCATTTTGGTAATTTGGTTGGAACATTTAGGCATTGCGCAGAGCATTTGTCTCTAAAATACTCCATAGGTGACTAAATCGCTGCTGAAAGGGCTTAAAGGGAGGGTTTATTATCACTTTAAGCTGTTTGCCCAGAGTCCAACTTTAAAGCAGGACTCCAGCCTATATGTAAAAATAAAATACCCCTCTTCCCATCACAAAAAGATTAATAACATTAGTAGCAAATTTAATGAAATAACTGAAAATTTTTTCTCATTCTGATGTCTAACCTTAATGCCGCGTACACACGGTCGGACTTTTCGTCTACAAAAGTCCGATGGACGCCGACGGACCAAAGCTGGCTGACAATCCGATCGTGCGTGGGCTTCCCCGGACTTTCAGCGGACTTTTTCAGCCGCAAATCTGACGGACTTTAGATTTGAAACATGCTTCAAATCTTTACGTCGTAACTACGCCGGACCCAGAAATCCGCTCGTCTGTATGCTAGTCCGACGGACAAAAACCCACGCTAGGGCAGCTATTGGCTACTGGCTATCAACTTCCTTATTTTAGTCCGGTGTACATCATCACGTACGAATCCGTCGGACTTTTGTGTGATCGTATGTAGGCAAGTCCGTTCGTTAGAAAGTCTGCCGCAAGTCTACCAAAAGTCCGCCAAAAGTCAGTCGAAAGTCTGTCGGACGGGCTGTCGGACTTTTGTAGCCGAAAAGTCCGACCGTGTGTACGCGGCATTAGGCTTACATTCATCTGCCAGGTGTCACCTGTAATGTTGGATGATGTGAAGTCAGTTTAATGCCCTGTACACACGGTCGGATTTTCCGACGGAAAAAGTGCGATCGGATTGTGTTGTCGGAAATTCCGATCGTGTGTGGGTTCCATCGGACTTTTTCCGTTGGAATTTCCGACACACAAAGTTTGAGAGCAGGATATAAAATTTTCCGACAACAAAATCTGATCAGTTAAATTCCGATCGTGTGTACACAAATCCGACGCACAAAGTGCCATGCGTGCTCAGAATAAATTAAAAGGCGAAAGCTATTGGCCACTGCCCCGTTTATAGTCCCGACGTACGTGTTTTACGTCAACGCGTTCAGAATGATCGGATTTTCCTACAACTTTGTGCGACCGTGTGTATGCAAGACAAGTTTGAGCCAACATCCGTCGGAAAAAATCCATGGATTTTGTTGTCAGAAAGTCCAATCGTGTGTACAGGGCATAAGAGTTATAGGAGGAGAACACCACACTGATTGCTGAGGTTCCGAGTGTACTTATTCATAAGAATCCAAAAAGACAAGCCAACACATTTCGGGAGTACTGGCAGACCCCTTTATATGTACTTAATGGTGCCAATTGATAAGCGATGATCTTGGACTCTATTGGGTTACAAGTTACATCTATTGCTTTATACCAGTGGTCTCCAAATTGCAGTCCGTGGGATAGATGCAGCCCTTTGTTTGCCTTTATCCATACCTTGGGGTATCATTCCTCCCACTGACACCAATGATGGGGTACCATTCCTTCCACTGACACCAATGATGGGGTACTATTCCTTCAACTGACACCAATAATGAGACATAATGCCTCCCACTGACATCAACAGTAGGGCATAATACATCCCACTGACATCGACAATGGGGGCACTATTCTTCCTACTGACACCAACAATGGGGCACTATTCCTCCTATTAACAACAACAATAGAGCATAATTCCTCCCAATAACACCAAGAATGGGGCATTATTTCTTCCACTGATATCAACAATGGGGCACCTTTCCTCCCATTACTACAAATGATGGGACACAATTCTTTCTCCTACTGACCACAGGCACTATGTCATTTTTTAATTCCTCCTGACGACCAAGCCTGAGGCATTGTTTACCCCAAGTGACATTTTCTACTCTCATTGGCTGCAGTCTACGTCTTAAAGTCTGAAGGACAGTAAACTGGCCCATTGTTTATAAAGTATGGAGACCCCTGCTCTAAGCCTAAAGCAAGCCAGAGACCGTGCAAATTTATTTTCTGCAACCACGGGTTTGCACGATTCCCCCATCATCACAGACGGTGCTGACAGAGAAATCTCTCCTGCAGCGGGGCAGGCAGGATCGGACTGGCCTACCAGGATATCAGGAAATTTCCCGGTAGGCCACCTGCCCTGGGGCCGCTTTGAGCGGCGACTGCTGCGCTCTCCTCCCTCTGTCCTACTGTGCTCGTATGTCACAGAGCTGGGTCTGTGTGTGCAAAGTCCCACCCCCCTAGACGTGTGATAATCTTCTAGATGGAACACTGATTGAATCAGTGTTCCACCTATCACACGAGCTGGTCCAGCTAGGGGGGCGGGACCTTGCACACAGACCCAGCTCCATGACATACGAGCGCTGGAGGACAGAGGGAGGGGAGCGCTGTGTGTTATCCAGGAAATGGTGAGGCTGCAATTAATGGGCACAGAGGCTGCAATTGGTGGGCACAGAGGCTGCAATTAATGGGCACAGAGGCTGTGATTGGTGGGCACACAGAGGCTGCAATTGGTGAGCACAGAGGCTGCAATTAGTGGGCACAGAGGCTGAAATTGGTGGGCACACAGAGGCTGCAATTGGTGGGCACAGAGACTGCAATTAGTGGGCACAGAGGCTGCAATTGGTGGGCACAGAGGCTGCAATTGATGGGCACACAGAGGCTGCAATTGGTGAGTACAGAAAGGCTGCAATTGGTGGGCACAGAGGCTGCAATGATGGGCACAGAGAGGCTGCATTGATGGGCACAATGAAGCTACAATGATGGGCACAGTGAGGCTGCAATGATGGGCACAGTGAGGCTGTATTGATGGGTACAGGGAGGATGCATTGGTGGGCACAGGGAGGCTGCATTGGTGGGCACAGGGAGGCTGCATTGGTGGGCACAGTGAGACTGCATTCATGGGCACCGTAAAGCTGCATTTGATGGACACCGTGAGGCTGCAATATGGACACCGTGAGGCTGCAATGATGGGCACAGTGAGGCTGCAATGATGGGCACAGTGAGGCTGCAATGAGGGGCACAGTGAGGCTGCATTGGTGGGCACAGCAAGGCTGCATTGATGGGCACAGTGAGAGTGCATTGATGGGCACAGTGAGGCTGCAATGATGGGCACAGTGAGGCTGCATTTATGGGTACCATAAAGCTGCATTTGATGAGCACAGTGAGGCTGAAATTATGGGCACAGTGAGGCTGCAATGATGGAACAGTGAGGCTGCATTGATGGGCACAGTGAGGCTGCATTGATGGGCACAGTGAGGCTGCATTTGATGGGCACTGATGAGGCTGCATTGATCTCTTGTATCATGTCTGCAGTCTCTGATCATCTTTAGTATGATGTCCTTAGTCTCTAACCATCTCCTGTACCATGCCCGCAGCCTCTGACACCTCCTTTATCATGTCTGCTGCCTCTGACTTCTACTGTATCATGCCTGCAACCTCTGGCCATCATCTCTTGTATCATGTCCGCAGCCTCTGACCATCTCTTGTATCATGTCCTCGGTCTCTAGACATCTCTTGTATTCTGTCCTCAGTCACTAAACATCACTTGTATTATGTCCTCAGTCTCAACCATCTCTTGTACCGTGTCCGCAACCTCTGACCATCTCTTGTCTTAGAGTTAAGAGTGGGAGTGCCGCCAGGATGGGGGTCATGGGAGAAGTCAGATGTGTGTGGACTGTGGAGAGGAGACTATAGGATAATAACCAGTGCCACCAACCAGGAGCTGTCTAACTGAGCCCTGCACAGTGCACCTGAGAGGAGGTCAGTGACAGCACCACAGGCAAGTCTGAGGGGGGTCACTGATGTAAGGGGGGAGTGAATACAATAATATAAGGGGGCACTCCGCCCCCCATTCTTTCTGGGGAAGGTGGTCTCTGGAAACCAGAGCCCCCCCCCCCCCCCCCACATTCCTGGGGTGCCCCTTGATGATGGACCAAATTTACCACTTTTAACTGAAATTTTCTTTTATATATATATATATATATATATATATATATATATATATATATATACACATATATATATATATATATATATATATATAGCCCTATGTGCTTTCTTATCTGCCTTCTATGTATGTATATATATATAATACACTCTTCAAATGTGCTTTAAAATGCTTGGTCTTCTTTTTCATGAACAAGGAAGTCATGACGTTATGATGGTTATGATGTTGGGCTGATATAATAATGCTATGGGCTGGTATGACATTTTTTCCAGGGCTGGTTTTTATTCCCAGTCCAGCCCTGGGGGCAGGGGAAGCCATTTCCGTTGGGAGAAGACAGTGATTATTGCTAGTGGCTATAGTAAGTAAGATCCAGCAGGCTGGTTGTACCCGAGTTGATGAATCGATTAGCTTGGTACATTCAGCCTGCCCATACACGTTTCCAACTGTCGATGGCCGGCCATAGTCTCCAGCGGCTCCAATAGGCTTTACTCTGCTCCATGAGATCTAACAGATTTTGAATCTGGGACTTCCAACCTCCATATGATGTCATTGGTTTCACGTGTTCATAATGTTATTTACAACCCTATAGGTGACACCAAGAAACAGCTAGGTCTGGGCAGACTTTATTGCTATAAACAGATCTATGCACTGTATTGGTGTGTCAAAATATCTGACATTTCACAGCACAATGTGTGTTACAGTAAAATCTGTAAACACTATTGATTCCTAGTTTGCAAAATACAAACAAAAGTTGCAATTCTATGTAAAAAATACTATACAATTCGCAGAAAAAATACACATCGATCCATGTCAACGTGTTCTGGTGCAAATGAGATTTTGGAACCTTTCAGCAGCCAGCTGTCCTCCATCCTCATTTTAAAGTTTAATGTCTCAATGCAGCCTACTTTTGAGACATAAGAGAGAAAATCCGAAATAATTGGCTTATGGAAGAAACAAAGTATCTGATTTTCTCAGTGAGTCATGTATCTGGGGTATGCTGCTGAGATAACCTTTTTTCCTCTAAACAAAAATAATACTTTGGTGGGACATGTGTGCTTTTAAACATCAGAAATGTTTCATTATATGCGCCTGTATTTGGATTCATAATGCATTCCAGAGCCTCCTGCTGTGACCATGAAAAGCCAAGTTTCAGAGGAAATTGTAAAGTATTAAGGATGCTGAGGGTGGACTTTCTCATTTCTTAACTTTAATGTATCTTTTATTTTTCATCTTTTACAGCTTACATGCATTTGTGAGAAGTGAAGAGAAAAGAAGGGAAGAGCCAGAATACTGAATGGAAGGGAAGGGAAGGGAAGAGAAGAAAAGAGAAGAAGAGACAAGCCAGAATATTGAAGACGAGGGAAGGGAAGGGAAGGGAAGGGGAAGAAATGAAGAGAGGAGAAAGGAGGGGGAGGTTTATCCAGTGGTAGTGAAGGGTGATTGTAAGCTGCTTGTTCTTTCTATTGCACAGCCAAACGGTCTTGTTGCTGTCTCAGATTATATTGTCATGCCTGAGGACATCAGGATCCTGTGAGTACTCTGTGATGGGAAAGCAATACCTGAGATACCAATGGAAGAGAAGAGATGAAAAAGAGATGGGAAGAGACAAGCGGTGGAGAGGAGGGGAGGGGAGGAGAGGAGAGGGGAGGAGAGGAGAAGGGAGGAGAGGACAGAAGTGGAGGTGATGTAGAAAAGTTTCCCGGGCCCCTGAAGCTCAATGGTGACCTCCAGAGTTAAGGACAGCTGACATCCTTCAGTGTAGAGTGGGTTACAAGGCATGGTGGGTGTAATGCAAGATGAACAGGTAGGCGCCAGACACTTTTTAAATGCAAAGAGATTTATTGTCTCTTAAACAGAACTGTGGGAGAGAGGGTTAGGACCAGGACACCCTTAGGTAGAAGCAATGTTAATTGGCAGACTCCGAAACTTCTATGGTAGACAGCTATACAGATGAAGGCCTCTTCACCTTCTGTATAGGTCGGACCGCTGTCTCCTATGGCAACAATCTTGTAGCTGTTGCTAATGGTAAGGTATTCAACTATCTGCAACACGAACAGTTCTCTTTACCCCACACTCACTCACAGTGGGTCTTCACTCAACAAGCTCCTAGTCACTAGACTTCAGATCCACTAGCCACTGGATACCCTGAGCTCTTTCACTGTAGCACTCAGTATCTTCCTCAAGCGTCACCCCCGCTTCAATGCTGGGTCCCTGGCTTGGCATTCACAGATACACTTCAAGCTTCGTCCCTGCTCACATGTTAGGCTTGGCACTTCACAAGTGTCACCTCTGCTGTCCCGCTGGGTCCCTGACTTGGCACTTGCTGATGCTTTCCCACTTCTGCACCGTCCCCAGTTGGCGTGAAGTCTTCTCTGGTACTGGCCTCAGCTTACTCACAATGGTCTTCGGTAGCAAGGTGGATGGTCCCTTTGTGGCGACAGCTACCCCTCTACCTCTGACCACGACTGGTTCCCCAGCTGGCGGAACCGTTACTTCTGGTTGGACTACAAGCCCTCAGTCCCAACCCTGCTCTACTTCTGTATAGGCTCTCAGACAGCCTAGCAGCCAGATGTCCCCGGGATAGGCCTTAGGTTTCTGGCCTAGCAGGCCGGGGCAATACAACACATGTCCACCCAGACAACCGTCCAGGTGGCACAGATCACCTGACTCCACCCTAATAAATAGGTTCTCCCAGCAGGCCAAGGGACCCAAAAAAATCCCTGCCCTTTGGCTGAGACACCCTATTCATTCCTAATCTGTCCTTTCAATGCCCCTGCCTTATCTAATGTCACCAGATACCCGGCCATCTAGTGACAGAAGAGAGAATTGCAGAAATTCCAGAATAAGGGCGAAATCAATTGACCTCCTAACAATTGGCCGAGACAACTATCACTTGGCAAATAAACGTAATAGCAACCCTGCCTAAACATCAGGGTGCTACAGAGAAATGAGTTAAGGGGTGAGAAGGTGATGAAAAAATGATAAGGAAATGGAAAAGTAGGAAAGGTGATAAGGAAAGGGAGAATAGAAAAGAAGGGAAATAGAAGGCTAAAATAGAGAAGATATAAAAAAGGGGAGGAGAGAGGAGAGGAGAGGTGAGGAGGAGAAGGAGAGGACGGGAGGAGAAGGAGAGGACAGGGCAGGAGAGGAGAGATGGGAGGAGAAGAGAAAAAAATCCCCCCAATGGTGTCATACAAATCAATAACAACTTTATAGAACTATTTTCTCTTCTCTAATATTTAAAACTAAAAATGGTGTCAGTTGGGCTTTAACCTACAAATAATTCAGGACAATTTGCGGTGTATACACTGTCTAGGTGCTGAATGAGCATTACCAACCACTAATGATGGCTCCTTGTCTACAGTTTTAGTGCAAATTGCAGACAGGCTGAATGTAAACAGAATGTTTAGATTGATCTGAGACTGTGGGGACAGCTCATAAAGCACAAGGAAAAACAAGCAGCAGTAAGGAAATTATTCCTGCAAATCTGCTATTTTTGTATATAATCAGGGTTTTTTTTGTAGTTGGAACTTGGTGGAACTCAGTTCCACCACCTCTGCCTCAGGCCCTCTGCTCCCTTCTCACCGCTATCACTTGCAAACACAGAAGTCCGGTTTCTGTGTTTACAAACAATAGCTTGTCTCCCTACAGCTTCCACAAATCAGATCTGCTGAGCGGCTCCTACAGAGTTCAGGATGGGGACAAGAGAGATGCAGGTGCCCGGGGTGCAATGTAGATGCCGACACCCCCACTGGATGGTCTCCCTGCAAGTGAGAGAGGCAGAGCCACCTACAGCGTGCTGGGAGGTACTAGAGCCCGCTGGGTGCTTCGGATTAATACAGCAACAAAAGTAAGACATGTGGAAAATGGTGGACATTTTAAGGGGGGAGGTAAATTGGGGGCAGTGAAGGGGGGTTGCATGCAGAGGTCAGACCTTAAGAGGGATGGAAGTGAGATGTTGATGGGGGATGCAGAGGTAAGCAGCTGTGGAAGAAGACTGAACTCTGTACTCGGTGTGCAGCGCACCCCTGAACTCTGCACTCTGTATGCAGTGCACCCCTGAACTCTGCACTCCATATGCAGTGCACACCTGAACTCTGCACTCTGTATGCAGTGCACCCCTGAACTCTGCACTCTATGCAGTGCACATCTGAATTCTGCCCTCTGTATGCAGTGCACTCCTGAAATATGCAGTCTGTATGCAGTGCACTCCTGAAATCTGCACTCTAAATGCAGTGCACACCTGAACACTGCACTCTGTATGAAGTGCACACCTGAACACTGCACTCTGTATGCAGTACACACCTGAACTCTGCACTGCACACCTGAACTCTGCACTCTGTATGCAGTGTACACCTGAACTCTGCACTCTGTATGCAGTGCACACCTGAACTCTGCACTCTGTATGCAGTGCACACCTGAACTCTGCACTCTGTATGAAGTGCACACCTGAACACTGCACTCTGTATGCAGTGCACACCTGAAATCTGCACTCTGAATGCAGTGCACACCTGAACACTGCACTCTGTATGAAGTGCACACCTGAACACTGCACTCTGTATGCAGTGCACACCTGAACTCTGCACTGCACATCTGAACTCTGCACTCTGTATGCAGTGTACACCTGAACTCTGCACTCTGTATGCAGTGCACACCTGAACTCTGCACTCTGTATGCAGTGCACACCTGAAATCTGCACTCTGTATGCAGTGCACACCTGAACTCTTCACTTGGTATGTAGCACACCCACAAACTCTACACTCTGTGTGTAATGCACTTCTGGTATTTAATGCCCCTTTAGGATCCTCTCACTGTTAGTGAAATTTGACCACGCCCACTATTTGATGCGGTCTGGCGTGTGTGTGTGGGGGGTTTAGGCGGTTGAGGTTGAGTTCCTGCACTTATTTTCTAAGAAAAAAAATCCCTGTGTATAATATTAAAGCCAATATGTTACACTCAATGTTTAGGATAATGAAGAACAAGAAGCTTCCTGTGATTGCATTGCTTCTCTTGTACAGAGCCAGTTTCCTTTCCACAAATCAAGCCTGGCTAGATTTAGTGCTATGGTAGGTAGCACTTCAGTCCATTCTCCAACACTGCGTTCTTATTACAGAATCAGTTTTAGAGCTGGTGTCGTCTTGGTGATTTAATCTTCGTGGTTTCTCGCCAGGGAATATTCGGATACTTGTGGGTGGCAGTCTGAGATACCTAAAAAAGTTTTTAATCATGTAGTATGCACATAAAAGAGCTCTGATTAGTGTAAAGTGAAAAGCGTGGAGAGTGGCAGCAGCTGAAGAGAGATGGATACATAACAACATGATGGGGGACAGGCATGAGGAGGGACCAGCTCCACCATCACCGGGCCCATCCATCACCGCCTGTCATCTGAAAGTGAATCAGACTGGGATGGAGGCCGCTGTACAAATACCAGCATCCCATCCATCACAGCCAGACCCACAACAATCACAGAAGCACAGACCGCGCTGGAGTTTCCTTTGATAAGATTGGTTTCTCTTTGTAGCGCAGCCTAACCGCTGCAAGATATACCAGTAATACTATAATTAGACAAACGAGCTATACAGCATACATGAATGCAAAATAATTATTTCAAAAACATCATTTATTTAAATATGACAGATGAAATTAATTCCATTCTTGTATAGGTTCTAGTATTTTTTTTTTTTTTTTGTTTAGACGTGGGGGTGGGTAAGAAATTTATGTCCCCAGTGGACAGGTCTTGTTTGTTTGATGACAGGCGTTAATGGGTCTGATTATAGAGTAAAGGTGTTCTTGTGACCTCCTAACCGCTGTGTTGCAGAATGCCTAGATGCACTGGATTTCTGGCAGGATCAGCAGGTGTTTTGTTGCACTTGCCAAACAGATATTACAAAAAAGATTGCAGTGATATATTTAGCAGAGTTTGTGGAGCAGCAGCTTGTCTAGTAGTTTGGAACTTAAACCCCTCACTTGGTTGCAGGTGGTTTTCCTTGTTTCTTTGCTGGTTGGACTGACAGTTTGAAAATTGGTGTGCTTTGAGCCGAGGCCTGAGCCAGGTCATTTGGGCAGCCTAATTGAGGCTTTAGGCATGGCTCTCATTAAAGATTCACCCTATTAGTCCTGTTTACCATTATCACCAGAAGTGAAAGAAAATCCCAAACTTGGTTGCTACCAGAACAGGAATAAAGGGAAAATCTTCAAATGAGGACACTAGGTTTGTGGCCAACCAGTGATTTCCTCTCACTTCCTGTTTTGGCTATGGGTCAGGTAGTGAAGGGAAACCTCACAGAGGGACACAGATCACAGATGGTAAAATAGCAACAGACAGGGGATATAACCCTTTCCTCTTACTATCCAATATGAAAAAAAAAAATGTTTGCCTTTAGTTCTACGTTAAAGCCCAACGAAGTCTGTTAATTGGGTTGGGTTACTGTAGGTCAGGCTGGAGGGCTCTACTGGTCAGGCCTCTGGTACCTCCCCCTGGTCCTAGAAACTTGGAGATGTTTCTGGAAGCTAGTGGGTGGAGGCCAAAAGGTGCTAATCTGCATATTTATGGAAATCCGGCTAATCCCCAGGCAGGAGGCCTGGCCGGGTAGCTGGATCAGCCCTTAAAGTGTTACTGAACCCAGGACCCTGCATTCCCCATATCTGGTCTCCCACAGTACACAAAACATGGAAATGCAATTATTTTAGTAAATATAAACTGCTAAATACCTTTTCTTATCAGCAGTATATAGCAGTCTTGTGACTTCTATCAGTGTCTGGTTAAAGCTTGTAGGAGGTTTTCATTGTCCTCTTATTGTCTTATGAATCTTCAGGACCCCTGACCTTCTGTCTGGACAGTGATTATTAGCCCCGTGCTGATCACATGCACTCTCCCAAGAAAAAGAAAAACTCTGTAGCAATACACACCAAACTGAGCATGTGCAGTTTGCCCCCAAGGCTCTGTTTTATCAGCAGATAGATTGGGGATAGTGGAAGAAGGGAAAGACCAGAGGAGACAGGATCAAACAGCCTTTTTACAGAATGCAAAGGCTTAACCCCTTAGGTTCCACAGTGAGTATAACAAGCATGCTTTACTGCATATACAGATTCATTATACTGCTGTGGGTTTAGTAACACTTTAAATATTGTGAAGCCTGGCCAGCAAGGGGGAGTCAGGTGGAATATGGAGTGAAGGAAGCTGTATTGTGTAGCCTGGGAGGGGACCCCAGGGCTGAGGGGGGCTCTGTCTCCAGGCTGGGATCTGAGCGAAATGAAGAAGGACAGAGGGATCTCCACTACCCGACAGTCTCTGCTAGGAGACCCCTGGCTTGCATGGAAGGACCTGGTCAGTAGGAGGCCTGAACAGTTGTCTTTTCTGAAGCAGCAAGATTTCCAGGTACAGTGTGAGTACCTCTACACCCCCCCAGGGCCAAAAATGCTTAAGGCTACCAGATGCAACATCCAGCAAGCTTTTCTCTGCTAGACAGGCTGTGACCCAATCCCTTGCCCTGGAACATTTCATTAAGCAGCCAGGAGGACTGGTATTTTTCAAGAAAGGGGACTTAGGGCTCCTGCAAGTGGGGGTTTTGCTCAAATTCTACTCTGGGACACAGAGCTCCTGTTTACTTTTTTTAGGGGGATTACCATTGCCAAGTCTAGGAAGACTGTTGCTGTTGCAGAGGGAATGGAGGATTTGTCGTTTTGTGATATGCATAGAAAAGGAAGTTGTCCTCGTTATTGCTTTTGCAGTCAACTTTGGCATCCCATAACCCCTATACTCTTAGTAAAATATACCCTATTTACCCTAGTAAAATAACAAAAAACAAGCCCATGGCCTAATTCCCTGTCTTGTCTGAATGAGAGTGAAAAATGCATGTTGCCCGAATGTCCAAGAATAACTAACTATGCTAACTATTAGGAAAAAATGCCCCTTACATTGGTGGCCAGTGGGAAGAATGGCACTTACATTGGTGGCCAGTGGAAAGAATGCCCCTTAAATTAATGATCAGAGGAAAGAATGCCCCTTACATTGGTGGTCAATGGGAAGAATATCCATCAATTTGGTGGTCAGTGGGAAAAAATTACCCTTTTATTGGTGGGCAGCGGGAACATTGCCCCCCTTACATTGGTGGTCAGAATGCCACCCTTACAGACAGCTGAAAAGATTGTGTTGGCTCTGGAATGATGTAGGCACCATCAAATGGAAGGTCAATAAGCCACAGCTCAAAAAACTTCTAACAAACTCCAGGATTCCACCGAAAAAAGTAAGTGTATTAAAAAAAGGATGCTATTGGATGACCACCTGGCGGGGGCTGAGCTCAGAGTTGGGCTTTTCTTCAACGAAAACAGATGAATTTTTGAACACCACGCCAGCATCTCTGCTCCATGTTATTTCAGCACAGAAGATCCAAGCTCATTAGGCCGGTTCCATGCTGTCACAGTAGCTAACCATTTCCTTCGCCCCCTATAGGCACCCCGTGGCGAAACAACACAGTTCTGAGGTTGTGGCATTAAGGCCTAACATATCACGCTTATGCTTGAAAATGAGAGGAGAAAAATTCCTGCATAAATGCATGAGGCTTGCTATGATCTGAATGTTGTGTACAAACCTAAATTTAGCAGTAGAATAGAAGTCACATTGCATTACCTACTAGGCCGAACATATGAACTCAATTCTATGTTTTATGTTTGAAGCAAAAAAAAAAAATGTTTCCGCTTTCTCAAATTAAATTCAGGCAGGAATCTAATTATCCAGCCTCCCATCGCACAGGGTCCCACCGTGCCTGTGTTCAGTGGATATTTTGTTGGGGGGGTGACATCAATACATCCGCTCCGAGCCGCACTTTCTTCGACAACATATGGAATGTATCATTTATTGGCTGGGCTGATGTGAAATCTGCTACAAACTCTAATCAAACACAGCTTGCTGGAGCTCTTGAGCCCACCTCCTGCCGCAAGGCACTTTGCTGTTCCTCTTTACTAATTCTGAGACCTCCACCCATCTACCCAGATTTGTTCTCCCGCAGAAGAAGGAAATGTTTAAAGCTGGAGTTTAATTTGCTTATATTTAGCTTACCCTGGGTTCTCTCCCCCCCCACCTCCCTGCCTCCATCAACATGCTAATTAAATACAACCTTTCTATTTTCATCACATACCTTATTGTAGACCGTATGATATCATCCCTGGGTCTCTGTGCTTCTCTATGCAATGCAGGAAGATCATGGGTGGTGGGAGGGGATGGTACGGTGCTGTACGGAGCTTCCTGAAAACATCACAGCACCCTGTCTCAGTACTCTTCTCAAGAGCCCTCAGACCTGATGCATACAGTGGAATGGTGCTTGGGAGGAGTTAAAGTGGGGTTCCACCCAAAAAAAAGAAAATACATGAAAAATCCTAAGAAAAAAACAAAAAAAATTTGGATATTTTTTTTTTTAAACTTACCTCTAAAGTCCCTCGTAGTCTGCCTCTTCCAGTGCCTGGGCTGGTGACATCACTTCCCCCTCGGCACAGGAAGGGCTCCGCTCTGCTCCCTCCCTCCTGTCAATCATCTGGGACCCATTACAGGTCCCAGGTGACTGAGCGGCCAATCACGGCGCGCGGCGCTGCTCGCGCATGCGCAGTGGGTGCCAGGCTGTGAAGCCACAGACCGGCACCCACAGTTGCAATGCCGGCGCTGCTGAACGGAGGGGGAGACGAGCGGGGCTTCGATCCCCCGCATCGCTGGACCCTGGGACAGGTAAGTGTCCAATTAAAAGTCAGCAGCTGCAGTATTTGTAGCTGCTGACTTTTGATTTTTTTTTTTTTTTTTTTAATGGACCTCGGGTGGAACTCCTCTCTAAGCAAATATCAAAATGTCTTCATGGGCGGGTGTCAGTCTGGAGGAGTGGGCGTTCCCACACCTCCCAACATTTTGAGATGGGAATGAGGGACACCTGCTAACAAATGTATGTAGGCATAGGTCACGCCCCCTGCCACACCCCCTTAAAGGAGAATTAACCAAAAAAAAGGTTAATCAAATCCACAAGGGCTTTTTTTTACCACAACTATTGCTTTATATTGGCTTTTAAAATGTACAAATGCAGAAATGTAGAAATTAAATGAAAGCTTTAGCACTGGGAAACACTTTTTGAAAGCTAAAAAGTGAATTTTATATACAACTATATAGATCAGATCAAAATGAGGGACAAATGAGGAGGAATGAGGGACAGAGGGACATTGCTCCAAATCAGGGACAGTCCCTCGAAATCAGGGACAGTTGAGACCTGGCGTTCCTAGGTAGTGTATATTTGCATACACCCATGTGTGATGTTGAACCTTTATGACTGAAATATTGATAATAATGAATTCCAAACAATGAAAAGAGTGGGCCAGGGGCAGTGGGGCCGGGGAGGAAACAGCTAGATGATGCTGGATGTCCTTCAGTCAGGGTATGAGATGGGCTCTATCTGACTTGCTGCAGCTTCTAATTCCCACTGTGAAAGACTGCTTTCCCTCTCTACCTGTCCACAGGTACGCCTGGCAAAGTGCCTAGCTCAGTGCCAAAAGTTGGCACATGAGCTTCTTTGGCACCTTTGTTGTGTATGGGGCAGGCCATTCAAATAAATGGGCTATCTTATACACAATGTGAGAAAATGCACAAAAAAATAAATTTAAAAAAAAAACCTGTATGTGGGATTCCTTCAGGGTTTCTGCCATGCAAAGCTGCAGCTGGAGCTGCTGGAGAGGCCCTGCCCACTGCCAATACAAGGAGAATGGGAGAGATGTGATCTGCTTTAGCCACAGCCTAAAAAGGTTCAGCCAGCCCTTCTAGCAGGAGAAGAACTGTGGGAGTTGCAGGAACTGGTGGGAAATGTAGTCCCCGAAGGAGGAAGTGCTGTACAGAGGGGACGGTGTGGGACTACAAATCCCAGGAGCTGGTCAGCTGCAGGAGGAGGAAAAGGAGTGGAAACCCTAGTTCTAGAACTGTGTCCACATGGAGAGCCAGGGAAGCTGCTAAGGCTGTTGGCGCTACTGAGTGCCAGTGCTCCCAGTGCCTGGGATCAAGACTGTTGTACCTGCCAGAGACCACTGAGCCAGAAGGACCCAATGAGCTGTGGGAAAGGATATTTGAAGCCAGAACGTCTGTGGCTTTGCATGAGACTGCTGCAACCATGTTCAGAGCTGCTGCCGTGGCCTTCGGAGACCGCAGGAGGCAGCCTGATCATGAGTCTTTTTTTTTTAACCTGCAGTGGGTGCGCAAAAATGAAACACCAGTAAGTGAATCAAAAAGTGCATGTGAACACACACAAAAAAAGTGTGTGTCTCTGGTCCAACTCCCGAAGAAATAGGACCCCTTCCTGACCCCCCACGGGTTCAAGGCTCCATACAAGGGTAAGGCACACTCAGGTCCACCTAGCCAAAAGCCCTGGTGGGCCCCTCCCCTCATGATCAGCCATAGCCGACCACCGAGTACTGGGTGAGGAGCTCTCCCATAGAGAGACACTCCCATGGCAGAGGAGGAAGGAGCCTGATGGTCACACATCCTCCCCCTAGACTTCAGGGTAGACCCCGATTGTGGGTTTAGTGTTTTTGATGGCCACGAGAGAGAGGAGGTTCAACAGCAAACTTCAGAGTGGTGAGAGGCCATTGGCCACAATCCTTACTATACCCCATCACTCAAGTTTGGGAACGCCAGAGATTTGATTTATTTTGAGGACTATTCCCTCTTCTGTTGGAACAACAAGAACTCTTTTTAATAGAGTTCCAACGCAGTCTTGGGCCCCAGTATCCACCACTGACAGGTATACTGATGCCCAGTGGGAAGGGATACGGAGGAGTGTATACATCCCATATTTAGAGCTCCCCTATAAGTCAGGGTCTAGGAGGCATGTACTTTGCACCGTTGAACCAGGTTTTGGGTACCCTGTGAAATTGAGTTTGATAATATTCAGTTTGTAAATTATTGCAAATGCTATTTGCCATTGTTCAGTGTTACCATCAAAATTATTTGCTCTGCTGGGCATGCCTCCCTAATAAACCACCTTGTCTTTCAAGCCCAGGTATGTCAGAAAGTGTGGCGCTGCCTAGAGGATTGTTGGCAATGGAAACAGGGGGCCCGTGCACATTATATGCACCATAACACAGCCTTTGATGTGAATATGCCCTTAGGGGCTCACACACAGGGGTGGTGGTGAGCATCTGCAATTCTTGCTGGTGGGGAAACTAGCCCAACGATGTATGCGAACAGTTGCGGCCAGCAGCTGCACGGACAGAATTGTGCCCTGTACAAAACAATGGCCATTGCCATTGCTGTTCTAATGTATCGTCTTATACCAGCAGTTATACATGATTGGGAACTCTGGTCAGCCCTGGATGCAGATGGTTTTCAGTTTATGGCTGGCAATTCTGGCTGCATACAAACTAGCTTCAGGCAGCTAATCATCCAGATGGTATGCAGTCATAGCGCGTGGTGTTGTTGTATCCAGAGGTGGAATTTAGCCACACCAGAACGCCAAAAGAAAAAAGACTTAAATACTGTATGTCATCTATTGCCCAACGATCAAGACTATCACTCAGCACCTGTGCTGGCTGTGCTCATCTCATACATTTGTGAATGGCGTAATCTATTGCAGACCCAGTCACAAAGGAGAAGAATTATTACCACTAAATTCTATTCTCATTCCCCACAAATCTGTAGTCCTGGTTCTATTCTCATTGGTAAGCTTGTGAGAGTGTTGAATTAATAAAAATGAACTTTATTTATACAGCCTGGTTGGATTAATGCTGTTTATTACTTGTATTATTATTAAATCATTTTGAAATGAGTGTTGTCCTCAAGAGGCACAACATGAAATGTTAGGGGAATACTCCATACATATTAAATGTAACCACTGACTGCAGATTAACTGTGCCTGAGACTGCTACCACCTATCAATATTCTATGCACAACTGAATATTTAGTCCTAAATCATAATAATTGTGTGGGCTTTGATTCTTGTCATTTGAGTCTGATTCTTCATCTTGAGCAGCATTTGTCAACCAGGGTTCCACTGACACCTAAGGTTTCTCCAGAGGTTCTTAGGAGTTCCTTTAGCAATGAGCAATTTCTGCCTTTCAGATAAGCAACCGCATGAAACCAATGATCTTTTTAGTTATTTGTAAGGGGGGATTCTTCCCAATGATCACCAAAGTAAGGAGCATTCTTCTCCTTGATCACCAATGTAAGGGGCATTCTTCACACTCACCTCCAATATAAGAAGAGCACTTCCCACTGGTTACCAATGTAAGATGCATTCATCCTACTGACCTCCAATGTAAGGAGCATTCTTCTTACTGACTATCAGTGTAAGGAGCATTCTTCTTACTGACTATCGATGTAAGGAGCATTTTTCTCATTGACCACCAATGTAAGGAGCATTCTTCTGACTGACCACCAATGTAAGAAGCATTCTTCCATCTGATCACCAATGTAAGGAGCATTCTTCCTGCTGATCTCCAATGTAAGGAGCTTTCTTCCCACTGTCCACCAATAGTCACAGACACAAGAATCTCCTGCGCTTGGGAGTGGGCCCACACAATGCAAGTAGGCTAAACGTCCATCCTGGCTTGTATAGCTAACTCTCGTCTTGCTGCTTTCATAAGACTGGAGAAGTCTGGAACAACTGGAACCACAAAAAAGAAATAGAGGGCACACCGACCTAGTGCATTATCCTAATGCATTGCTTTAGTGGTATAAAAAGTTGTAAGTATTATATTCACAAAATGACAATAGAATCAAGCTCATCACATAGCACAGCATCAACCAATACACGGTACCATACCATGTGGCAGGATTCTATTGTCATTTTGTGAGTATAATGCTTACCACTTTATTATCAAATAAAGCAATGGTTTTAGGATAATGCACTAGGTCGGTGCGCCCTCACTGACTACCAATGTAAGGAGCATTCTTCCCACTGCCCTCCAATGTAAGGAGCATTCTTCCCACTGCCCTCCAATATAAGGAACATTCTTCCCACTTGCCACAGACACCAATGATCTTTTTAGCTATCTGGAAGGGGGGGGGGGGGGTGTTCTCAATTACCACATTGTAAGGAAAATGGCTGCACTTTGGTTCACTATATATTTTAGATAAGAGGCCTGAATTTCTTTTATATTATACAAGATAGATGAAATGCTTATGCAAGGCTTTGACAATGTTTAAGTGGAAATTTACTAAGCTAGCTGTCTGCAAAAAAACAGATACTTGCGGTGACAATTCTTTTGAATATGTACGGGAACAAGTTAGAACATCCCACCGCAAACCTGGGCCTAAAGCCAAAAGGCACCTTATCGAAAGTAACTTAAAAGGTTATTTCTATATTACTCCTTTTCTCGGAATTTAAGGTAAGAAAATATATTTTGATAAAAGGAAATTTTGGGTACTTTTGTTAGGTACTTTTTAAGCACGTCAGTTAGCAGAAATATAATTGTCTTTACACATATGTCATATACCATGTAACTTGTGATACTTGTACTCTTGTGATTGGATAAGCTAAGGGACCGCCCCTTGGTTTGCCCCTAATGATGTATAACAAATTGTTGCCCAATATAACATGTGTAAATATATAATACAATATATTCTCGATATCCAACATGCTGTGTGGTGTCGTGTTTATCCAATCGATTGAGAAAGACCTTCTTGGTGTCTGAGTCCAGCTCGAGCAAGCAAGGAAAAGGTTTGGGGGCGCACTTGACCAGTTGACCAGTTGACCACTAGCTTTTCACACATCAAGGAACATTCTTCCCATGTACCTTGTACGGTTATCTGTAGATATAGAAATGATTAGCAGGGGTTAAGAAAAGTCATTTTAATGGTCCCTCCAACTTTAAAAGGTTGAGAAAGACTGATCTTAAGGCTCCCCCTGGTTAAGATGGTCTACTGCGATCTATTAGTGATGAGTTTGGGTTTGCTCTGAACCAAGGATGAGCTCAGGCATGTTCAGATCCATGTCCCCTTGTATACGTGTGGCTGCGGGGCGAGGAATGTCTTGGCCACTTATGATTGATGGTGTGCATTGAATGCTTGCTGGCAGGATAGCTCAGGTGGATTTGGATTAGGATCTGAGTTCGTCCCTAGTCCAAACCTGGATGTTAGCTGTCATTGGTGGACCAATGAGTTGCAGGCAAGAGATTCCCCACCATCCAGTTGGGTGAGGATTCTCATTGTATGGTGGCCTAATTTGGCCTCGTGGCCCAGCAATAACAGCTAACTTCTGGGTTTGGAAGAACTGAGGTTTGGACCAGAGAATCTTGCCCCCCCCCCCCCCCCCCATACTGCTCCTCTAATGATCTCCACTTGCTTCCTAATACAATCAGAACACAGGAGGTTGGCTGATCAGCATTGGCACCATTCAGAGAACGCTTTGCATCTTCTCAATGGGTGCAAAACATTCTCTGATTGGACAAGGTGGAGAGGTGGGGAAATAACTGCCACCTCGAATGGGTATAATTTTTGCCCTGACCATGAAGCAAGCATGGGCTGGAAGTGCACCTTAATACACCAAAACTGGTGCGGACATGTGTACTATTTTTTTTTCTTTTTGAGGGGTTGGAAGGAGCTCTACCTGCCCTCAACAGTAGGTGCTGGAAATTCATACCAATCAGATGCAAGTGTTAAGGCTGCCAAAGACAGCTTGCATTGTCAATAACACCAGCATGGCAAAAGTTGATTTTTCAATCCACTTTTGTCAAAGAAGCCAGGACAGTGGACAGTGTGGGTCGAACAGCAGCTAAATCCGATCAAATGCAGTCACTGTTCAGGAATTCAGACACCCGCAGGTACCAACTGTCAAAATACATTATGTTTTACCATCCATACTGTTTACCCTGGATGGAGGAATTGGTTAGATTTGAAAAATTAGATATGTTTATGTCTAGCTTTAGTAAATCAGGACCATTATCAATTAAAAAGTGCATGGATTTACCACATCCCTTGTCACCAGCCGCAAAGCACTAATCCGTCACATCATGGGTTAATGTGGCAAACTCCATCCAAGGCATCTGAATGTGTGATGTTAATTGGGACAATTCGATTTGTTATTAACCAGCTCTGGGTACATAAAAAAAATCCCACTGCCGCTCTATGAAACTGCCAATTATATAATGGCTTATGACCTTTTCTGCATTCCTCCGCCTTCCCCTCCACTCATACTCTGAGAGGTAACATGGTGGCGGCTCTTTGCGCAAACCCTGCCATTATACTGGTGGGATGTTATAGGCCGAGAGAGCAGCAGGGGGGTTGTGTTAGAATGATTGCACGGTAAGAGCACTCGTCCATAATAAACATACATTTGTGTAAAACAAAATATCACTGTTTAGTAAGGAAATACATAAACTGGCCATCTGGGGAGTAATTATGTTTACTACAATGAATAGAGCTCAGTTGCCTCATAAATATGTAGCACGCGGAAAGACATGTTCCTTCTCCATGCTGCAGGTTCTATTTGTATATTACACGAAAAGGTAATGGAAATTTTATAGATCTACAATGTATTGCCAGTTTAGCAGGCGGCTCCAGGCACGTTGTTTAAGCTGACTTCCAGGAAAACATTTAAATTACATGTAAAACATACACAGTCGTATGAAAAAGTAAATACACCCCACGGAAACAGTTAGCTTTTCCAACATATTTGAGCAGACAAATATTAGATATTCCATTAAACAGAGCCTACAGAAACCTTATTCAATCTTTTTAACATCCACAGACCCTTAACATAACTTTCTGTTTTCAGGGAACCCTGAAAATAATTATAGCTAATGCTCCTTACATTGGTGGTCAGTGAAAGGAATGTTCCTTATATTGGTGTGAGTGGAAAATATGTTCCTTATATTAGTGGCCAGTGGGAAGAATGTTCCTTACATTGGTGGTGATTGGAAAAAAAGGTTCCTTATATTGGTGATCAGTGGGAGGAATGTTCCCTACATTGGGGGTCAGTGGAAGGAATGTTCCTTATATTGGCGGTGAGTGAGAAGAATGTTCCTTACATTAGTGGTTAGTGGGAAGAATGCCCTTTACATTGGTGGTGAGTGAGAAGAATGTTCTATATATTGGTTGTCAGTGAGAAGAATGTTCCTTACATTGGAGGTCAGTGGGAAGAATGGTCCTTACATTGGGGGTCAGTGGGAAGAATGTTCTTTACATTGGGGGTCAGTGGGAAGAATGTTCTTTACATTGGGGGTTAGTGGGAAGAATGATCCTTACATTAGTGGTCAGAGGGAAGAATGCTTCTTACATTGGGGGTCAGTGGGAAGAGTGGTCTTTAGATTGGGGGTCAGTGGAAAGAATGCTTCTTACATTGGAGTTCAGTGGGAAGAATGTTCTTTACATTGGAGGTCAGTAGGAAGAATGTTCTTTACATTGGAGGTCAGTGGGAAGAATGTTCTTTACATTGGAGGTCAGTGGAAAGAATGTTCTTTACATTGGAGGTCAGTGGGAAGAATGTTCTTTACATTGGAGGTCAGTGGGAAGAATGTTCTTTACATTGGAGGTCAGTGGGAAGAATGGTCCTTACATTAGTGGTCAGAGGGAAGAATGCTTCTTACATTGGGGGTCAGTCGGAAGAATGTTCTTTACATTGGGGGTTAGTGGGAAGAATGATCCTTACATTAGTGGTCAGAGGGAACAATGCTTCTTACATTGGGGGTCAGTGGGAAGAATGTTCTTTACATTGAAGGTCAGTGGGAAGAATGTTCTTTACATTGGGGGTCAGTGGGAAGAATATCACTTACATTGGTGTTCAGTGGGAGGAATGTTCCTTATATTAGTGGTCATGTCTGCAGATGCCTTCTCACGTGTGACAACTGAGAATTGGTACTGGAACTTCAAGTCTGTCACATGACAGGTAGCCCATTCGAGTCAATAGGCTGTCATGCCAAAAATGCACTAAAATGCATAATGCAAAACACAATGCATTGCTACACTCGGATGTGAACGTTGCCTTATATTTTTTATGTCTTTAAATAATAAACAATGGAGATTAACAATTGTACTAACTCTGAAAGTTCAACGAGATCTATAAAAAAAGATTTTCAAATGGTTTCTAAAGTCTACTGCACTCCAGAAATCAATTTTTGCTTATATAAACAAAAAAAATTGAAAGAAAAGCCATTAGCAATTCATCACCTGTGCTCTGGTAAAGTATGTTTTCAGCCAAATAAATTTTGTCTATTTTTAGCTTGAACTTTCTCTTGTCATGCATGGCTGACACTGTTGGGGCCTTGTCTTCTCCTCCTGTCTGACCCTGACAACTTGTATCTGACCCTCTTCCCGGCTCACTTTCCCCTCCGATGGATCCGTCTGAGCAGCTGCGATAACACCAAGTTTGCTGCTTCATCAGTTATCCTACACATCCTTCACTGTGAGAACTATCACATCAAAAGAGACTTTGTTGGAACTGAGCAAAATTGAATTAACGCTTAATAGACTCCCCCCCCCCCCCTTTTCCCCTTCCCCTTCTTCTTGTTTCCTTCCTCCCCCCCTTCTCTTCTCTTTTTCTGGATCTATCCTTGTTTCCACTCCAGTTCCTCCCCCCTTTTTCCCCTCCCCTCCCTGCCTCCCGCTTCGCCTTTCCCCCCTCCCCTCCCCTTATCCGCTTTGTTCTCCCCTTTTTTCCTTGTTTGTCACTGGCCCCACCCCAACTCCCACACCCCCTGTACATTTTTTAATGAAAATCACCTCAAACACACTTCTTTCTAAAACTTTTAAACTTTAAATTTTATTTTATTTTTTCACCAAGCCCATGCACTCACCACTGTTCACCCCACTTTTTTGATTTAATTCAACCCTCACAGGCACATCCCTTGACTTGTATTCCTTTATCTCACTTCACAACCTTACTCACCAATTTCCATTTCATGGTTTTCCAAGTACACCGTGTACCCATTGCATTTGCTCTATTCTATCTATTTAGACTCCAGTTCATTGTTTTATCAGTCCCCCCTGGTTGCCGCGGGTGACCCCCATCTTGATGGTGACGCCTTGTACCTTGTGACTGCCGGGATGTGGGTAAGAAGTCTCGCTCCTCCCCCCTCTATATACAATATTTCATTTAATTGGCAGGTTGCAATAAATTTTGCTACTGTTTATGTTTTTGGTAGAACTATACTGTTCTTGATCAGCTGTTAATCCAATTACAGATACCCTCCTGATGAAGCGGCAATAGTCCGCAAAATTAGTTGAGATGCTATCCGTGATCAATTACCCCATTGCGATCTCCTCTATTCGGGGATCATTGTCTTGGTGATATATATGGATTGTTATCATGTTTTTTAACCTGTAATTAATGATTACTTTTGTATTAATAAACTTTTGTAGTACTTTATGCATCTGCCTACACAATTGAATGTATTTGCTTCACCGTACCGAGATAGTCCAATTGCCCCATTTCTCAATTTGGGAAGCTTGGTTGGGGACCAAGCTCCCGATCCCTTTATTTCCTAATTCTGGATGATGGTACATATTATGACTTTTTACCTTCATTATTGACTACAGCGGCTACCCCTATTTTGCTTAATAGACTATAATCAATTTTTGAACTAAGGTCTAAGCCAACATTAAAATCTCATAAAAGCTTTAATATGGTTAGGTGTATACAAATGCAAGTGTTTTATGGCCAACACAACCATACTAGGCACCATCATTAGCCCTTTCACTGCTGGAGCTATTAAATGTTTTATCTATTATTGGTATTACAGGTGCAGACAATACACACAGCACTTTATACACTGTAGATTGAAAAAGTGTATATTGAAGATTCATATCAGTCAAGGAAGCCTATAATCTAAAGGTCCTTATCTCACACGCCTACACATATTACTCCATTTAGGTAGTATCATGGTTGGGACTTGAACCAGTTTCCACAGTGCTGCAAGATAGCTAAGCTACTGTGTTGGCCCGCACATTGAATGCACTTTTTAGGCCTGAAGATTATTTTAAACCTCCCCAAACATATATATATATATAAACTGTACACTATATTACCAAAAGTATTGGGACACCTGCCTTTACACGCACATGAACTTTAATGGCATCCCAGTCTTAGTCCGTAGGGTTCAATATTGAGTTGGCCCTCCCTTTGCAGCTAAAACAGCTCAAACTCTTCTGGGAAGGCTGTCCACAAGGTTTAGGAGTGTGTCTATGGGAATGTTTAAACCATTCTTCCAGAAGCGCATTTGTGAGGTCAGGCACTCCACCCAAACCTCAGTCATCCATCTCTTTATGGACCTTGCTTTGTGCATTTGTCCAAAACATTTGGTGGAGGGGGGATTATGGTGTGGGGTTGTTTTTCAGGGGTTGGGCTTGGCCCCTTAGTTCCAGTAAAGGGAGCTTTTAAGATATCAGCATAATAAGACATTTGGGACAATTGCAAAGGGTGGACCACCTCAATACTGAGCCCTACGTACTCTTACTGAGATGCCATTAAAATTCATATGCGTCTAAAGACAGGTGTCCCAATACTTTTGGTAATATAGTGTATATACGTACAGTGGGTAAAATAGGTATTGAACACGTCACCATTTTTCCAGTTAAATGTATTTCTGAAGGTGCTATTGACATGAAATTTTCACCACATGTCGGTAACAACCCAAAACTAAACAAATGAGTTGTCTGTCTCATACCAAGCCGCTGAGCCTGACGTGCAGAGGGAAGGCCTCTCGTACAGCCCTGGCTTGGGGACCACTGATGTTGTGACAGTGGTCGTGAGAGTGCAGTGAGGTGTGAGTACCTGTGTAGTCTCCCGCTGGACGTAGTGATACATAGCAGGTGCATCACCAGAGTTGGTGGATAGCTGGAGCAGTAGATCACAGCAGGAACAGCAGACCCTGGGCTGGTAAAAAGCAGGCAGTGGTGGACAGCAGCTGGTAGCAGGCGCAGGAAGACTGGTGACCCACAGTAGAAGAAGCTCCAGCAGAAGGTACAGGGAGGGCAGATGATCAACTGGATGTGGGATGAGACAAGCCAGGTCGGTAACAGACGGTCAGATGCAGGTGTAGACGCCAGGTAAGGAATCGTCAGGGTACAGGCAGAAGTTGTCAACATGAGATCAGACAGATAAGCAGAAGGCAGAGAAAAGTCCAGAGACAGGCCAAGGTCAGGGCAGGTAGTGTTCGAACCAAGTCAGGAGCAAGCCGGGTCAAACACAGAAGTCAGCAGAATAAGATACAAGAGCTGCTGAACCTATAAAGACCACTTGGCACCAGCATCAATGACTAATGTGCGCGTGCATGGGCATAGGTGAGTGTGTTTGCATGCACATGCGCATATGTGTTCGCCTGAGCACAGTAAGATGGGCCCAGCAGGACTGCGCCTGCGCATTTGCATGCGCCTCAGAGCTGCAGCTTCACTATGGCCAGCATATTCCTGACATTATACAATTTAAAACAGCCCATTCATTTCTTTATCTATTTTACTGGCTGTCTCCAACATCGATATATATTTAAGTCCCTTCCTTGGGAAAAGCATATAGACCACTTATATCAGAGTGAGATCTACATTCTTGTTCCAAGTGACTGATTCAGAAGCATTGCAGGTTTAAGATCAGCCGACTAGCAATTACGTAAGGAGATGCCAGCAGCAGCAGCAGCCTACATATTTCACAGATACAGGTCTCCATAAGCCTTCTCGCTCTCAGAGTTATTTTTTTAAATTTTGCATTCACATAAGCACATTTTCTATTTGAAAACTATCCCTGAACCCCCAAATTACATATATATATATATATCTATATCTATATATATATATATAGATATATATATATATAGATATAGATATACAGGGCTTTTTTTCAGCTGGAACTTAGTGGAACTCTGGCTTAGGCCCTGTGCTCCCTGCTCAGCACTATCACTTTTAAACACAGAAGTCCGACAAGTGACAGCTTGTCTCATAGCAGCTCCCACAAATCTTGTCTCCTGATTGGCTCCCACTGAGTGCAGGATGGGGACAAGGGAAATGTGGGTGCCTGTGGTGCAGTACAGATGCCGACACCCCCACTGGATGATCTCCCTGCAAGTGAGAGAGGCAGAGCCATTTACAGTGTGCAGGGAAGTCCTATGCACTATTGGTATTTAATGCCCCTTTAAGACCCTCCCACTGTTAGTGAAATATGACCACACCCAGTATTTGATGCTGTTTGAAGAGTGTGTGGGGGGGGTCAAGGGTGTTTTGGGGGGTCATGGTTGGGTTCCTGCACATATTTTCTGAGAAAAAAAGCTCCGTAGATATATATATATATATATATATATATATATATATATATATAGCGATATATACCGTATTTATCGGCGTATAACACGCACTTTTTTCCCCTGAAAATCAGGGGAAAATCGTGGGTGCGTGTTATACGCTGATCCCCCGCCGATTGTGAGCTTTTCGGCCGCTCTCAGCGGCTTTTGGCTTTTCTCGGCGGCTTTGAAAATGGCGCCGCCATTCTCGGCCGCTTTCGGCCATTCTCGGCGGCTCTCGCCCGCCTTCAGCCATTCTCGGCGGCTCTCGGCCGCTTTCGGCAATTCTCGGCGGCTCTCGCCCATTCTCGACGGCTTTCGGCCATTCTCGGCGCCTCTCGCAGTCCCGCGGGAGCCGCAGAAAGCCGAATGCGTCCGAGAGCGGCCAAGAGCCGCCGAGAATAGGCGAAAGCGGACGAGAGCCGCCGAGAATGGCCGAAAGCGGCCGAGAACGGCGGCGCCATTTTCAAAGATGCAAACGACACGGGTACAAGACTACAGATGGACACTAACAAGGCTGCAATGGGGGACAAGGCTGCAATGACAAGGCTGCAATGGGGGACAAGGCTGCAATGGGGGACAAGGCTGCAATCAGGGACAACAGTACAGATGGACACTGACAAGGCTGCAGATGGACACTGATGAGGCTGCATTGATGGGAATTTAAATGTAAGTTTTTTTCCTTAAACTTTCCTCCTAAAAGTTTTTTTCCTTAAAATTCCCTCCTAAACTTGGGGTCGCTGCCGCGTGTTATACGCCGATAAATACGGTATATAGATAGATATCTATATAGATATATCTATCTATCTATATCTATCTATCTATCTATCTATCTATCTATCTATCTATCTATCTATCTATCTATCTATCTATCTATCTATCTATCTATCTATCTATCTATATTATTTATATATATATATATATATATATATATATATATATATATATATATATATTTATGGTCGGAGCCCTATGTCCGATATGGACATAGATAACACTTATAGTAAAGATAAGACTTACCATCGGAAATAGACCTAAAAGTGTGGACTTACCATATGAAATGGACCTGAAAGTGTGCCTTGGTCTAATGGCCGGTATGCCAAAATAAGGGGGCATACCCTGGTTTAAGAAATGATTATTCTGTAAGAGAAATGAATGAAATGAATAGTTGAGAAATGCTATGAAATGGGGATGGGAGGGTGGGTATCGCGCACAGGAAACCGACAAGCACCACAGGTGAGCGGGCTGCTTAAATACCCCCCGGGCTCCTCCCATAAATTCAGGCCACCATACTGGCCTTCCTACTTATGGTCGGAGCCCTATGTCCGATATGGACATAGATAACACTTATAGTAAAGATAAGACTTACCATCGGAAATAGACCTAAAAGTGTGGACTTACCATATGAAATGGACCTGAAAGTGTGCCTTGGTCTAATGGCCGGTATGCCAAAATAAGGGGGCAAAAACATTCAGGTAGGGTTATAATTTTATTGGTTTTCAGTTATTTATTGAGCCAATTTGGAGAATGCCTGTGCCATCTCTGTTTGTGGATTGGGGATGTACCGGGCGAAGCAGGCTGATTTCCACCTGCCTAGTCTTTTGATGATGTGATCTGGCACCCCGTGGCGGGACGCCGCGGAGGCTGCTCCGATGCGGAAAGAGTGTCCGGAATACTGACTAGGGTTAAGGTGAAGATTGCGGAGAAGTATCCTTATGTGACTCACAAACTGAGAGGCGTTTAAGGGTTTGACTGGGAATGGTAGAAGGGGACTGCTGTCTGGTTGCTC
This sequence comes from Aquarana catesbeiana, assembly GCF_042186555.1. Classification (NCBI taxonomy): domain Eukaryota; kingdom Metazoa; phylum Chordata; class Amphibia; order Anura; family Ranidae; genus Aquarana; species Aquarana catesbeiana. Next base: position 90,316,209 of record NC_133329.1, on the reverse strand, counting down.
AGGCAGGAGAGATAGGAGTCGGTTGAGTACAGCGACTGGACACCAGCTGTTGTTAGTTCTGTAGAGGTGGATGTTCACTCCCGAGCCCGTTTGCTGGGTTTTAGAGACCTCGAGGTGCAGGATAAAGTGGTCTTGGTGTCGAAGCAAGTGTCGTCTGCATAGTACTTGGTCTGTGGGTTTGTTAGAGGTGAATTCGCCAGGCCGCAAGAACCCATAGTAAGCTAAATATATGGCTGCTTGTAAGACCGTGCTGGGGAGCAGACCGAATGGCGAAGTAGCCAGAATATTTGACATGTCCCTAAAGATGGGCCCTGTAATGGGCAAGCGCTTAGTGCTGATGACTGGTTGTTGTTTCTGTATTCCCCTTAGGATGGCTCGTATAGCGTGAGATGAGAACAGTGACGATTTCGTCGGGTCTTCAAGTGCCATGAAATGTTGAATGCCGGCTAGGTATAACCGGATGGTGTTGTAGGATAAGGCCAGCTGCGTGTGGCAGTGTGCCGTGAAGGCCAGTACCTGTTTGATATCTGTTGGTTCTTTGCGGCAGGACGTGAGGAATTTATTAAAAGCCTTCCAAGCTGTCTGGTAGGCTTTGAGTGTGTTGCGGGAGAGGGAATTATTTATGAGTTGCGTAGCTCCGTGTAGATGTTGAACTAGTCCAGGGTCAGTTGTGACCAGACGGGGATAGGGGCCGACATTGGATCGGCATCGGGAACCTGTTTGAAAAAGGAGGGATAATTGAAACGTGATAGTGCGTCAGCTGCTGAGTTGTATCTGCCGGGTATAAATTCACAGTGTATGTTGAACTGATGTTGTAAAGACAGTTGTACCAACCTGCGCAGGAAGGACATGACTGCTAGGGACTTGGACCTGCCTCTGTTGATGATGTCTGCCGTGGCTTGGTTGTCGGTGGTGAAGACTACGGTTTGTCCTGTCCAGTGGTGGCCCCAGAGTTGTGCGGCTGCCACTATGGGATAAAGCTCAAAGAGGGCAGATGTTTGGGAAAAGCCGGGTATCAACAGTATCTGTTGAGGCCAGGGTCCTGAAAACCAATGATGGCCAAAAATTGCCGCGAAACCTGTGGAGGCTGCAGCGTCAGTCACCACCTGGGGTGAATGGATCGAAACCATAGGTATAAATAGAGATATGCCATTCCAGGCGGACAAGAATTCCTCCCACATTGATAGGTCCGCTATAGCTGCGGAGTCTAATTTCAAAATCTGATCAGGGTCTTGAGTTTCTGACAGAAATCTAAGCAGGCGTGATACAAATGTGCGGCCTTGTGGGATAATTCGCATAGCGAAGTTGAGCATACCCAGGAGAGACTGCAACTGTTTTTTGGTACAGCCCTTGGTGTGTGTAAAGTCGTGAAGGACTGCCCTAATGCGTGTTAATTTGTCGGGGGGGAGACTGGCCTGCATTGCGCAGGTATCCAAGCTGACCCCGAGAAAGGTGATGATGTTTGCTGGACCATCGACTTTGTGCTCGGCGATAGGAACATTGAGGTTTCCAAAAATTGCTCTAAGTTTGTCGAGATCTCCTGGGGGCTTGTTGGGCGGTTCTATCAGTAGGAAGTCATCCAGGTAATGGATGACTTCATGGCATTGACCCTTGTGTAATAGTATCCAAACGAGGGACTGTGCGAACGTGTCGAAGAGCCACGGGCTACTCTTCGAACCGAAGGTGAGTTTCGTGGCAAAATAATACGCTTCCTTCCATTTGATGCCGTGCCAGCACCAAAGGGATGGGTGGATGGGCAGGAGCTTGAAAGCATCCGAGATGTCGGCTTTGGAGAGCCAGGCACCTGTGCCTGCTTTGATGATCGCTTGTATTGCCATGTCAACGGAGGAATATTTTAGGGAAAACTCTTCGGAGGGGATCAGGGAATTGAGACTGGGTATGTGCGAAGAATGAGGCGCAGACAAGTCGTACACCAAACGCAATTTATTAGAGAATTTGCCCTTGACAAGCCCAATAGGGCTGACTCTCCATGTGCTGAAAGGGGGGCAAGTGAAAGGGCCTATTACGTAGTCTCGATCTACCTCTGCCTGTAAGAGCTGATCTATGGCCTGTTCGTCGATGGCTGCCGAACGAAGATTGGCGCATTCGTGAGTACTGTGGGGCAGTGCAATGAGGCCGGTGTGAAAGCCTACTGTGAAGCCTTGGATAAGGTAGGTGGCCAGGGAAGGGGTGGGGTGTGAAGTGAGATACAGTCCTAACCATAAGATGTTGATTCGGCTTAGTCATGCCCTCTTGTGTTGCTTGACTTCACACAAATTCCTAGGGTGTGCTCTTTGGCATAAAGTGCAGATGTGAAGTAGACGGCATTGGCTGAAGTTGCAGGACCCATAGTTGAAGTTGTTACAGATGGCTGCCCCTCCCACGGTTCGGACTGGGCGTCCGAGTTTGTCCACCTGAGGCGTTGGTTCAGGGATCGACTGGCCCTGTACTGTACCTGAGGTAGAGGGGAACTCGAAGGGCCGTCTGATCGCCGTATTGGCGCACCAGGTGGCAGTGTGGGTGGAAGACTGGCAAATTGCACACAGAGGTGAGCGTAAGCCGGCAAAGTGGCGGCAGAAGAGCTCTGTGTCCATGAGACTCCAATCTGTCGTGATCTGGAATTGTGAGAATCTGGCGGCGGCCTTGGCTGAGAAGGAACGATGATAATCGTAGAAGGCGAAACCTCCATACTTGTGGCCCAAGTCTACCACAGTATGGAGGTATAAGTCCAGCTCTTCCCGCCTGCTAGGGGTGGCTGAGCACAAGACATCTCTGAGCATGCCAAAGGCCAGGGTAAATTCGGGGACTGATAGCTTGCGGTTCAGCCTGGGGTCTTTGGCTTTAAGGACCACCGATATGTCGCCCCAGGAGTAGGCCTTATTTTCTGCCAAATCATGCACGGAGATAAGGAGAGAGGCCAGGTTGACGTCCTTGCCGTCCAAAATGTCCTTCCTGATACTGGTTGGGACCAGGTGGGAGGGGTAGACAATGGCGCTTGAGCCTGAGGTACCTGTAGGAAGAGGTGTCAAGGTCTGAGTTGCAGTTGGGTCGGGGACAGCCGTGGCCGGTCGGGCCTCCAGAAGTGCCACCCTGGCTTGGACGTCTGCAACTGAGGTGGATAGAGATGACACCATCGTGTGTAATTGTGAGATGGCCGATGATATGGACTGGAGGGATGCCTGTTGGGTACTGGGTCCTGCTGCTGGTGGGGGGAAGAGGAGTTTGAAGAGCTCGCCTTTCCTCGCTGTGGCGGGGAAGGGGACACCTCTGCGTCTGAGCTCTGCCGTCAGTTTGGGGATAGTCCATCCCCTGAGGGATTGCACGCTGCCGCTTTCTGAGACCGGAGTAGGTGATAGAGGGGCCGTGAAGTCTGCACTGCCGGCCTGGGACATGGTTGCTCTGGTGAGGATCTCTCGAGCTTTATTTCCTGGTTGACTGTAACCTATTGGGGGTGAGATGAATTTCAAGTTTTTTCTTTGATCCGCTGAGTCATACTTACCCGACTTATTCTCCCTTTTTTTTTTTTTTTTTTTTTACCTGGGGGGATATCATCCAACCTGGTGCAGGGTGGACCTACTGAACTTTGACTGACCTGAGGAAGATGAAAGGTGACAATTCGTGAAGGGATTGCTAAGTAACTTGAAGCCATGATTTGTATGGTGCTTGCAATTTTGTGACAATGAAATGATTCGAAATGTTTTGCCTTGATTGTGAAATGAATGAACTGCATGACAGAGGTGCGGCCTGGTCGTGTCACGATTTGTTCGACCGTGGACCGGGCTCTGGAGCGTGTATTGGAATGAGGCAACTGAAAATATTGGTGCTCCTGGGACGAATCGGTGCTTGTTTGATGCATCTGGATTCGAATAGGAGTGCAGTATTAAATGAAATGAGAGAAATGATTGTTTTGACCGAGGCTCGAATTGGTTGTGCCGTGTTAGCGACTGGCAACTAACCGAGCTCTGGTGTAGGTATGAAATGTGATCGGAACCAGTGATGCATGCCGTGACGAATGGTGCGCCTCAGATGCGACTGGTTCCGAAACGGTGATGCGTTGTGGGAGTGAAATGGTAGAAATTGCATGACAGAGATATGGGTCAATCCCCCGATGTCTACGATTTAGCTATGATCCGGACTCTGGAGCATGTATCAGAAATGTGGCCAATCCTGGGCACGCCGAGACGAATCGGTGCATTTTCATGCGACTGAATTCCTGTCAGAACGTGATACGTGGGACTGAAATGATAACCATGACAGAGGTACAAATGACTGATAACGTAACTCTGGAGCATGTATAGAAATGAGGCCAATCCTGGGGCACGCCGGGATGAATCGGTGCATTTTTCATGCGACTAAATTCATGTCGGAACGTGATACATGGAAATGAAATGATAACCATGACAGAGGTACAATTGACTGATAAACGTAACTCTGGAGCATGTATAGAAATGAGGCCAATCCTGGGGCACGCCGAGACGAATCGGTGCATTTTTCATGCGACTGAATTCATGTCGGGACGTGATACATGGAAATGAAATGATAACCATGACAGAGGTACAATTGACTGATAAACGTAACTCTGGAGCATGTATAGAAATGAGGCCAATCCTGGGGCACGCCGAGACGAATCGGTGCATTTTTCATGCGACTGAATTCATGTCGGGACGTGATACATGGAAATGAAATGATAACCATGACAGAGGTACAATTGACTTATAAACGTAACTCTGGAGCATGTATAGAAATGAGGCCAATCCTGGGGCACGCCGAGATGAATCGGTGCATTTTTTTTTTTTTTTTCATGCGACTGAATTCATGTCGGAACGTGATACGTGGAAATGAAATGATAACCATGGCAGAGGTACAATTGACTGACAATAACGTAACTCTGGTGCATGTATAGAAATGAGGCCGTAATAACTGGGGCACACCGGAACGAATCGGCGCACCTTTGGTGCGACTGGATTCGAATCGGAGCGCGGTAAGTGACTGAAATGAGAAATGATTTGAAATGTCAGAAATGAGTTTAGAAATGTTTCAGAAATGAGAAATGGTTGGTATCGAACTGACTTGATAAATTGCAATTTGCGACTCGCTATGGCTGTCTACCGACGCATATACATATTTTTTTTTTTCCTTTTTTTCGTTTTTTGAATACCGACATGCTAGAAATGAAGCGACGTCTGCGTCGCGGTGCTGTCGAAAGGGTAACATATCGAACGTACGAGCGATATACATTGCAGTTTGTGAAATGCGAGTGAAACGAAAAATCACGGTTTAGTGACATGATATGAAAACGAAAAGTCCGACGGGACCTTACCTGCGACAGCCAAGCCAGACGCGTGGTACAAAATACGAACGAAAAACGCGGACTTCGAAGGTTTTGAGTACGGAATATCGAATACGGGAACTTGCGAGGCAAGAACTTGCGGACGCTGGTATATCGAATAGTCGGCCTAGTGACGTATATCGCGCACAGGAAACCGACAAGCACCACAGGTGAGCGGGCTGCTTAAATACCCCCCGGGCTCCTCCCATAAATTCAGGCCACCATACTGGCCTTCCTACATATATCCCGTATTAATCGGCGTATAACACGCGCCGGCGTATAACATGCACCCCAAGTTTAGGAGAGAATTTTAAGGAAAAAAACTTTTAGGAGGGAAGTTTAAGGAAAAAAAACTTACATTAAAATGCCCATCAATGCAGCCTCATCAGTGTCCATCTGCAGCCTTGTTAGTGTCATTGCAGCCTTGTCAGTGCAGCTTTGCCCCAGTGCAGCCTTGTCAGTGCAGCCTTGTCAGTGTAGCTTTGCCCCAGTGGTCAGTGCAGCCTTGCCCCCAGTGTCCATGCTTGCCCCCAGTGTCCATGCTTGCCTCCAGTGTCCATGCTTGCCCCCAGTGTCCATGATCGCCGCCGACATACACATAGCTGCATTTAGTTTTAAATATGGCGCCGCGGAGTTCGGAGAGACTTGGTGGAGCTGAACGAGCGCCGCCGAAATCACAGTGAGCCGAGATACACATAGTCGAGTGTATTCGGCTCTTTCCGGCGCCGCTCACAGTCCCGCCCAGTCCCACCCTATGATGGACATAACACAGGTCCAATGGCGGGACTGGGCGTGACTGTGAGCGGCGCCGGAAAGAGCCGAATACACTCGACTATGTGTATCTCGGCTCACTGTGATTTTGGCGGCGCTCGTTCAACTCCGCCAAGTCCCTCCGAACTCCGCGGCGCCATATTTAAAACTACTCGCTATGTGAATGTCGGCGATAGTTCACAATTAGCGGGGATCGGCGGGGATCGGTGTATAACACGCACCCACGATTTTCCCCTGATTTTAAGGGGAAAAAAGTGCGTGTTATACGCCGATAAATACGGTATATACCACCCCTGGCAAATGTTCAATTGTTTAACTATGTAGAAAGAAAACTAATCACAGACATGCCTCCAAACAATTTTCATTTAACATTTTTAACCTTCTGGCTTTAAGAAACAGTTAAAAAATAAAAAAAAAGAAAGAAAACTGTTGTTGCAACAGTTTTTTCAGATCAAGCAGAAGAAATAAATATGGAATCACTCAATTCTGAGGAAAATATTATGGAATCACCATGTACTTTGCAGTTCTAAAACAAACATTTGTATCAGATTACATCTTGAAAAATAATGTCATCATCAACAAACATCCTTTCAATTGATGGTATAAGAAAAATGTCCAAAATCTCAATATAAACTTGTACATTTATTCAAAATGTAGTGACTGTCATCTCCCCTGTACCTTTACCTGAAATGCAACCCCATATCATCAATGATTGTGGAAATTTGCATGTTTTATTCAGGCCGTCTTCATACATTTCATTGGAACGGCACCAAACAAAAGCTCCAACATCATCACCTTGCCCAATACAGATTCGTAATTCATCGCAGAATATCACTTTCATCCAATCATCCACAGTCCATGATTGCTTTTGTTTAGCCCACTGTAACCTTGTTTTTTTCTGTTTAAGTATTAATGATGGTTTTCGTACAAATCAAATGGGAAGGTTGTTAAAGGGAAGCATACTGGTAGACCAAGGAAGACATCAAAGCATCAAGTTAGAAAACTTATAGTAAGATGCCTTAAAAACAGAAAATGCACAACAAAGCAAATGAGGAACAAATGGTCAGAAACTGGAGTCAATGTCTGTGACCAAACTGTAATGCCCCGTATACACACGATCAGATTTTCTGACAACAAATGTTAGATGTGAGCTTGTTGGCTGAAAGTCCGACAGTGTGCATGCTCCATCGAACATTTATTGTCGGACTTTCTGCCAACAAATGTTGGCTAGCAGGTTCTCAAATTTTCCGCCAACAAATGTTTGTTGTCGGACTTTCTGATCGTGTGTACACAAGTCCGTCGGACAAAAGTCCACATGTGCTCGAGAATCAAGTACGAGCCGGAGATATAACTAGTGTTCGTAATGGAGATATCACGTATGACTTGTACGTCACTACATTTGTAATTGTTGGCCAACAATTGTGTGACCGTGTGTATGCAAGATAAGTTGGAGCAAACACCCTTCGAACAAAAATCAACGGTTTATGTTGTCGGAAAGTCCGATCGTGTGTACGGGGCATAAGACATCGCCTAAAAGAAATGGGATTTACATACAGAAAAGCCAAACGTAAACCATCATTAACACCTAAACAGAAAAATACAAGGTTAGAGTGGGCTAAAGAAAAGCAATCATGGACTGTGGATGAAATCAAAAATACGATAGAATAAAATGATGGTAGTTTCAATTTTATTTTCTACAATATTTGTTTAGCACACCTTTAGTTTCAGCAAAAATACAATGAAACTCATTTAAGTCCAAACAAAAATATTTTTGTAAAATATAAATGATGAGACAGAGTCAAGTAAATAGATACCAAAAGTGTGAAGACTCAAAACTGTGCACACCCGCAAATCAGCGACAAACTTTGATAACCAAAATTGTCTATAGGTGATGCTTTAAAAGTCATCAACTTGCATAACCATAAATAATGGCCCTATAATGATTCCTTTCACTCCAGCATGCCTGGCAATGCCCAACGTGTGTTGCACAATCATTGTTTACATATAGTACATGTGTGAGCTATATACTAGCATTTAAGTGCGTGTGCGTATTTTATTCATTTTGCAATTTTCTAGTTTTATTTTTAGTTAACCTTTTTGCTGTTATAAGAGGGATGATATGTCCCCCCATGTGATAGCTCTTTTTGAGTGACAGGTACTCTTTATGGAGACATCAGGGGCCTGTGATGGAGGTCCCTGCACTCTGATTGAGGACACAGCATCCCTGATATGCTTGTTTCTCCTAGAAATCCTATCCAAGAACTAACAGCTCTGAACCCGGAAGTGCTCAGAGCTGAAAACTATAGGGTTCATACTTCACAGGAGAAAAGGAGGACCGTAAGTTTCTCTGTGTCTCCCCACTCCCTATTCTGATTCTGATTTGTTTTCTTTTGGTCCCAGGCTACCAGGAGGAGCAGATGAGCCTGGTGACCAGGGGTAAGGGGGGGGGGGGGGGGGGATTTTGCACATAACAAAGTGGTTGAGCGGTTTATAGTCAATAGGATTGCTTCTACAATATAGCCCTCAGCCTGCTTATAGGGTAACTCCACTTTTTTAGGGAAAAAAATAGCAAATAAAGAAAAAATAATATAGCGCATATAATTGCGACACTAATCATATTGTAATTGAATGTTATTAAAAATTACCTTTCCTTTTCAATCTGCAATCGCTGTAATTTTCTGAGAATGCATTGCAATATGGCTGCCTGGATTTGTTCTGTACACAGAGTGTGTAATGACCACTCCCTAGAAACATCATTTCCTGCTTGTGTGATTGGCTCACCAATTTTCCCAGAAGTCTGCCTAAGATACAAGTCGGATTTCAGGCATCCCCTGCAACAAAAATGTCATTTTTGGAGAGATACTTTCAATAGGAACACGTCTAAAGGGATGCAGGCCCAGCAGCTTTCCTCATTAGTGCTCTGAAGCTGCACACCTGACAGTTAATTGTGAAACCACTCCCATTAGACCCACTTAGTACAGAGGAACAGAGAAACACAGAGGGATTTCTTCAGAATAACAAAAGGTAGCAATCTGCAACAAAGGTTGTTATAATCCCTGCACTGTATATAGATCACCCTGGTGGGAATGTTTTTTTCTCAATAAAAGTGGAGTTACGCTTTAAAAAGTAAAAAAAAAACCTTACAGATGCTATTGCAGATGGAGAAAGGCAATGTTTAGAGTCTTTGTTGGTTTTTTATTGTTGCCCCCCCCCCCCCCCCCCCCAAGATATCCCCAGGGAGAGGAAGTTACAGGACATTTTTACAATTGGGACACAGGCAAAAACACATTTTTAGAACTTCTGACATTTTTGGGGTCACAGATAGAAAGACAAAGTTTAACTCTTCCCCACTCAATTTAAAAACTAGGAGAAGAATTAGTTCACTGGAGACAATCAGTATATTCTTCCAAGACTGCAGGATCTTAAAAAAAATCAAAACCAGAGATCCTTTTATAAGCATAAAATAACACTCATGAACTGTCTGAAAAGGAATGCACGTCATCTGATACTTTACGTCAATTAATGGCTTCATCTGGGGCCATGATGACCTAGCAAGTTTATATCAGTGGAGAGGCAGCAATCATAGCCCATGCTAATCATAGTCTATGCTACTTATCTTGGAGGCCAACAATAGCAACTGGTGTACATTTTCTAACCTGCTTGATTGCTTTAGGTTGCCTAACCAAGAACCTTAGCTGTGTGGGATATTATTTTCATATCAGACAGGCAAGGTTATGTTCAAACTAATAACCCTACCTACCTCCCCCCCCCCCCCCCTTCTCCCATGTGCCTGTAGTTGATTATACTTTGAGTTTAGGTCCACATTAGAAAAATCACTGGACGGCAAAGTGTATAGGATTTGTTAAAAGCTTTTCAGAAGATACCAGCCTAGGTGACGCTTTTCCTTTTGAGAGTGATAGACTGTGGAGCATTTTGGGAGATAGGTACGGCAAGGCGTCTGTACAATGTAAAATGTAAAAGCATTGCGAGTGATAAGCCTGCATCCACCTCCTCACTGGAGCAGCAATTTATTGTAGATTTCTTCAACTACAAAGGGATGAAAGTTAACAGAACATAAAGCAGGGCAGTCCGTCCAGTAACTCTACAATTGCAAATTTTCAAAACTAGATGAATGGCATGCATCTGACATAAAAGCAGGATATTCCTAAATGGTCAGTCCAACCATATTTTGCATAAGTGCTTCCCACCATCAATGCTGGGTTTTTATATGTATTTTATATGATAAAGAACATAACAGGAGAAGCTAGAACACACAAAGTTAAGTGGAAACGTCCAAAACTTCCAGGTGGCCAGGTGCAGCGTCAGGAATTATGACAGGGAGCTCTCATTGCTGAAGTATTCAAGATATAAAAGAAGCCAGAGGCTGACCCTGCCCACTAGGCTTCACCAATAAATAAATGATCACTTTTAAATGGACTGATGTTTTAAAGAAGAGTTCCAGTTATGGCATTTTTTACATAGTTACGTTGGTCCTACTTGGACCAACTATGCATATACCTGTAGCGCCACCACCGTAAAGGGCAGCTGGAAGATGACTGTCCTCAAAGGTTGCCCTGACCTTAAATGCCCTTCTGACACCCTGGGTTTTCACATAATTCAAAGGGAGACACTTGAAAAATTCACCAGAGAAACAATAGAAATGACAAATGGGTATTTTACTAGATGTTCTTGAATCAACTAAAGTAAGAAGACTGTAAATGTAAATATTCCTCAAGTTATGAATTTTAGCATTAAAGTGATTGTAAACTCTTGTTTGAAAAAAACAAAAAAAACAAACGTGTTATACTTATCTCCTCTGTGCAGTTGGTATTGCACAGAGCAGCCCGGATTCTTCTCTTCTCTGGTCCCTCTTTGCTCTTCCTGGCTCCTCCTCCCTATTGAGTGCCCCAACAGTCAGCAGCTTGCTCTGGGGGCACCTGAGCCGAGTCACAGCTCTGTGTGCCCATTCAGACACGGAGCCCCAACTTGACCTTGCCCCCTCTCTCCCCTGATTGGCTGACTGACTTTTATTGACAGCTGCGGGAGCCAATGACGCCGCTGCTGTGTCTCAGCCAATCAGAAGGAGTGTCCCGGATGGCTAAGACATTCGTGGACATCGCTGGAGAGAGAAGGGGCTCAGGTAATTTAACAGAATTACAGAGAATATACAATTAAAAGGCAACAACAATAAATCAGGCAGTAATGACCAACAGGACCTAGGAGTACCTATGACCCTAGGTATAAGAGGGAGAAGAAAGACTTTTTGTCAAATAGCTCCCTCTAAACTCTGATGCCACTGGCCAAACGGAGTAGAAGGCACAGTATATGACAGCACAATATGTGAAAAGTACAATAAGCGAAAGCTGAATAAGAGGTCCCCTTTAAGATGATCAGGTGTTATAAGCTGAGACTTTTTTGTGAGGGGATCCTTGATATAAGGTGTTCAAGATCTTCAATTAGCTATGAAGGGGCCCAAATTATTGCTGTGCAATGGCGACCAGCAATGGTGGATGTAACAAGCAAGGTGTCTCTCAGTGAAAGCCCTGGGTGGAAGAAGGAAAGGGTAAAGGTGTCTGCATGCAGTGTCTGAATATAATGTTAATGGTGGGCTTCTGCCTGCTCACCACTCCTGGAGATATCAAAGCTCTTGGGTAGAGGACGTCCAAAACAGGCTCTTGTAAGACCTGCAGTCAGATGAGAGGTGCCCAACTGGTCACCCAACAACCCAGGGATTCAGTGGTGCCTGCGTTAATGTGGATGAAAGTGGCCCCAGATAGCCACACTGCCGGTAGCTGAGGGTCTGCTTCCAGGGATAAGGCTCACTCATGGAAATTACTCCGTGCTGTCCAGGCCATGGCGCCCACTCACATCCACCAGAACGGCCTGGTCCCTGTTCTGTAGGTGTAAGGCCGGGGGCCCTAGAGAGCAAGCCCCTCCCTGGACCATTCTATTTATCTCCTCACGCAGAATTCATTCTCTCTCCAGCCACCTGGGACTTGTAGTCTGCAGCAGCAGCAGGTCCATAGAAATCTCGGCCCTTCGGACTACATATCCCACAATCCTCTGCATTCAGTAGTGTTTCTTTTCACTGCAATCAGGAAATGATGACAAAATCGCCATGCTGGGCACTAGAGGGAACAAGACTCATTGTAATATTTGTTAAGGAATGCTCCATGATAGCAAAGCGATCTAGCCAACACTTGGCTACATACCATACCTTTGGGATGCCTCTAGTAGGTAGATGTCACTGCAGTAGACCCCACTACTCCAGTGATCACCACTAGCTTCCAGTTCCCATGCTGAATGGCTGCCCTGCTGCACTGTAAGCACAAGAGGTCAGCCTTTGGGTAGAGGTGCCTTTCAGAAAAGGCTTTGAATTGTCTCAATGAATGCAAAGCATTCTCTGATTGGACAAGGTGGAGATTATGATGCCAATGAAAATGCATGAAAGTGCTGTGTGGCCAACCTCCTGTTTTCAAGGCAGTAGGACATAATCTCATCATGGAACCCTGTATTCAGTGGAGATCACTGGAGTAGTGGTGTTTCTACAGTGATTTCCATCTTTTAGAGGGATCCTAAAGGTATGGCACGTACATACCTGCATTGGACCAGTTTGGACCATACCAAAAATGGCATACCTGGAATTCTTCTTTAACTACGTGAACTGCATGGTTTTAGCATTATATTTATTTTATTGCACTGCACATTAACATGACCATCTGCTCCTATTGTGAATGTGCCTAGTCAACGTCTAAAGACAGAAGAAGCTATAATGAACAGTGTAAGTGAATGTTGGAAAAAAGCTTGCTGATCTCCAAAAAAATTTGAAGAAAACTAGACACACTTGGGCTTGTAAGATAAAATGAAATAAAATATAGGCACTGGAATTGAAACCTGGCTTTCTTCAAATTATATGTTGGTAGGAGTTTTTGTCAAATTATCTCAGTCACTCGGAAAACACAAAGTGGGTGGATGATCCACATAATTTGTTCTGTGAGAAGAGAATGTTTACTGCAAATTGGGATCATCTAAGAAACAGAAAGAGATGACTGTGTACATTATGAGATAATAGTCCATTATCTTTTGATTGAAGAACAGTGAAAGGCAATGGGTAACATCTTTCCAAAGGGTCATCCATCAAGACTAAATTTGGCATAAATGAATCAAAATGGCTGAGATTCAATCCATCTATGGGCAGACCGATTTTACTGAAGTCAATCCATCAATCAACTTCAGTACAACCAACTTGTCAGATTTTTGCATGCGATCACTTCCGACAGCTATAGCTGCCAGCAGTGACACTGATCATTGTGTTCTCCTGGTTGGGAAAGGGAATTATTTGGCCTGCAAAATACATTGGTTATAAAACAGAGAAAAAAGATCTAGAACAAATAGATCATAGTGTAGTAATAGTGTTTTGCCATTTAATAATAATGAGAATGATTAAAATGCACTCAGAAGCAGAATGGAGAGGTGGGAATGATTAACATAAAGCCATTGTTGGTTGGTGCTGAGTCCACTATGTGGTTTAGGGGTGCAGAATGAGGCTCGGCCGGGCTGGTTGAAAACACACTGCTACACTAACACCGCTGACTCAGAAAGCGTATCGAAAGGGCCGACCGATGTTGTGTAGACCCGCCTCTCTGATGATGTCACACGTAGGGAACGAGATGCCGATGCGGAGAGATGCGCTTCTGGGGGAATTCCACTTTCATCAGTCTCCTACTGTCTTTCCAATGGTTGTGACATTACTGTCAAGAATAAAGGATATATGGACTCTGGAACTGAACGGTGCTTGCTTCTTTCTGTTCACACAAATGGGCTTATACAAAATGAGTATCTAAATCGGTTATCCTTAAAGTGGTGTTCCGGCCGAAATGATACTTTTTAAATATAAGTACCCCTATAATACACAAGCTTAATGTATTCTAGTAAAGTTAGTCTGTAAACTAAGGTCTGTTTTGTTAGTTTATAGCAGTAGTTTGTTATTTTATAAACTTACAGCAGGCCGTGGCCATCTTGGGTGTGGGCGTCTGAATCCACACTGTATTTCTTCCTGGATCTCATCCTTGCAGATCTCGCACATGCTCAGTGCAGCACAAGCAGTGTAATATGTAGCCAGTGCAATTCAGGGGTTTGACTTCCCCTATCCTTTCCCCAGGGATATCATGGTCTGGGCACTAGTGCATCAGCTCCATCACCCCAACAACATCTACTACTGACCACCAATGTAAGGGGCATTTTTCCCATTGACCCCTGATGAACTAGTTTGGGTAAAGGTTCCCAAAACCTGAAAATGTATTTAAAGTGGTTCTAAAGTCTAAATATGTTTTACCTTAATACATTCCCTGCATAAAGGTAAAAAAAACACCACTACTTGTTGGCCACCCCCATCCCCTTAACACTTACCTGGCTCTACCGATCCAGCGCTGTCCTGTCTGCAGCAGTGCTGCCCCCTCTTCCTGCTCTGAGAGGGGACTCTAAGAGCAGTGGTAGCCATAGGTTTCATTATATTGAGTTTGAGTTTTCAGCTTAGGAGTCAGCAGTCATTGGTGAACAGAGGTTTGACAGTTTCTACCTTTTTAGCTGCCAGACTTCACATCTTGACTTCTTTTCACAACTATGCATTTTTTAGCGTGTTTTGCATTTTCCAGAAAGGCACTACAGCCCATTTAACATGATTACCTATAGATCTAGTTCACAACTGTGCGATTTGAGCTGGTGCATTTTTTGGAAAGGGTCAGGGACTTTTTTCCCCACAGCAGATTGCGGTAAAATAGACTTTGCATGTAATAGACTTCAATGGACCAGCACCGAAAACACAAGTGTTGAGTTTTTGGTGCGATTTGCATTTTTTTTTTTACTAATAGTAAAGTATGACAGTTCTGTTCATGGAGTGCGACTTTGATGTGACACTCTCTGGCACTCAAGTCGCATCAAAGTAGTGCAGGAATCTTTATGTGTCCAAAGTCGCATGTTAGTGTTAAGGGCTAGGGTTAAATGTTAGGGTTAGGATTAGAGTCAGAAGTCAGGGTTAGAGTTAGGGTAAAGCCTAGTACACACGGGCCAAATGTCAAGTGGCATCAGCCAATTCAATAGAAACTGCCGACATTCGGCCGTGTGTACAGCAGCCGACTTCTGTTGAAGGGTCATGACTGAAAAAGGTTTGCCAACCTGCTCTCTAACAGTGCTCTCAGCCAATGGCAGAAAGCACTGACTCGAGTGTTCTGGGGGGGGTCCCCCTGTCAGAACACAAAAGAAAAGCAGGGGAGATCGCTGTACTAACATCAGACTCTGACCTGAGCTGTCATTTGTTTTTATGTCCAGCCTAAAAATAAACTAGTAGTGTGTACGAGGCTTTAGGGTTGGTGGTAATCATTAGGGTTAGCGGTAATCATTAGGGTTAGGGTGAGTGGTAATCATTAGGTTTAGCGGTAATTATTAGGGTTAGCGGTAATCATTAGGGTTAGCGGTAATCATTAGGGTTAGGGTGAGTGGTAATCATTAGGTTTAGCGGTAATTATTAGGGTTAGCGGTAATTATTAGGGTTAGTGGTAATCATTAGGTTTAGCGGTAATTATTAGGGTTAGCAGTAATCATTAGGGTTAGGGTTAGCGGTAATCATTAGGGTTAGCAATAGTCATTAGGGTTAGGGTTAGTGGTAATCATTAGGGTTAGCGATAATCATTAGGGTTAGCGATAATCATTAGGGTTAGGGTTAGTGGTAATCATTAGGGTTAGCGATAATAATTAGGGTTAGCGATAATCATTAGGGTTAGCGGTAATTATTAGGGTTAGCAGTAATTTTTAGGGCTAGGGTTAGCGGTAATTATTAGGGTTAGGGTTAGCGGTAATCATTAGGGTTAGCGGTAATTGTTAGGGTTAGTGGTAATCATTAGGGTTAGGGTTAGCGGTAATCATTAGGGTTAGCGATAATCATTAGGGTTAGGTTTAGCGGTAATTATTAGGGTTAGCGGTAATTATTAGGGTTAGCGGAAATCATTAGGGTTAGCAGTAGTTTTTAGGGATAGGGTTAGCGGTAATCATTAGGGTTAACGGTAATCATTAGGGCTAGGGTTAGCGGTAATCATTAGGGTTAGCGGTAATCATTAGGGCTAGGGTTAGCGGTAATCATTAGGGTTAGGGTTAGCGGTAATCATTAGGGTTAGCGGTAATCATTAGGGTTAGCGGTAATCATTAGGGCTAGGGTTAGCGGTAATCATTAGGGTTAGCTGTAATTGTTTGGGTTGGAATGCTTTCCTTCGCCCTAATGGTTACCGCTAACCCTTACTCTAACTCTAACCCTAGCCCTCAACTTTAACCCTAGCAACTTCGGACACATAAAGGTTCCTGCACTACTTTGATTTGATTTTGATGTCTCTTGAGTGCCAGAGAGTGTAAACCCGCATCAAAGTTGCACTCCATGAACAGTACTGTCCTACTAGCCAACAAAAAAAACCCCTGCAAAATTCATCACAAAAAACTCATGAAATCATTCATCACTTTGGCTCTGAGGAAGAGGGTTTTCTCTCGAAACACGTCAGCCATTCCAAACACCGTCTGGTCTTCCAGTGTTAATGGTTCTTTACATCTGACCTAAGGGTGACTGTTTGCATCTGTTTTCCTGTGATACGCCTATATACCATGTTTGTATATGAGTACAACTACTGTTGTTTTTTTAGAATAAAAAATGTATTTTAGTAACGTGCTAGGTCTGTGCGCCCTTCTTTTGCTATTATTTTACATATCTAAGGATACCCACTGTCCTAAAAAGGGCAGCAAGGCTGTTGGTGAAGAAAAGAGTTATCTGTACTACACATCCCCAGACCTACCACTGAAACGCAGGAGAATTATTTTGAGACTACATTTTAGGTTATTACAGTGGCTGAACTGAAAATTGATGACTGTGTACTATATGCATTAACTATAATATATATATATATATATATATATATATATACACAGTATATACAGTATCTACTAGTGCCACTGGTGTCCTCTCCCACTCCTCCATGACAACATCTCGGAGCTGGTGGATGTTAGAGACCTTGCGATCCTCCACCTTCCGTTTTTGGATGCTCCACAGATGCTTAATAGGGTTTAGGTCTGGAGACATGCTTGGCCAGTCCATCACCTTTACAAGCAAGACAGTGGTCGTCTTGGAGGTGTGTTTGGGGTTGTTATCATGTTGGAATAGTCTCCGAATGCGAATGCGGCCCAGTCTCCGAAGGGAGGGGATCATGCTCTGCTTCAGTATTTCACAGTACATGCTGGTATTCAAGGTTCCCTCAACGAACTGTAGCTCCCCAGTGCTGGCAGCACTCATGCAGCCCCAGACCATGACACTCCCACCACCATGCTTGACTGTAGACAAGACACACTTGTTTCTGTACTCACCTGGTTGCCACCACACACGCTTGACACCATCTGAACCAAATAAGTTTATCTTGGTCTCCTCAGACCACAGGACATGGTTCCAGTAATCCATGCCCTTAGTCTGCTTGTCTTCAGCAAACTGCAGGCTTTCTTGTGCATAATTTTTAGAAGAGGCTTCCTTCTGGGATGACAGCCATGCAGACCAATTTGATGCAGTGTGTGGCGTATGGTCTGAGCACTGACAGGCTGACCCCCCACCCCTTCAACCTCTGCAGCAATGCTGGCAGCACTCATACGTCTATTTCCCAAAAACAACCTCTGGATATGACGCTGAGCACGTGCACTCAACTTCTTTGGTCGACCATGGCAAGGCCTGTTCTGAGTGGAACCTGTCCTCTTAAACCACTATATGATCTTGTCCACCGCGCTGCAATTTCAGTTTCAGGGTCTTGCCAATCTTCTTATAACCTAGGCCATCTTTATGTAGAGCAACAATTTTTTTTTCAGATCCTCAGAGAGTTCTTTGTCATGAGGTGCCATGTTGAACTTCCAGTGACCAGCGAGTCACATGACACCGGGGAGGGAAAATGGCTAATTGGGCCCAATTTGGACATTTTCACTTAGGGGTGTACTCACTTTTGTTGCCAGCGGTTTAGACATTAATGGCTGTGTGTTGAGTTATTTTGAGGGGACAGCAAATTTACACTGTTATACAAGCTGTACACTCACTACTTTACATTGTAGCAAAGTGTCATTTCTTCAGTGTTGTCACATGAAAAGATATAATAAATTATGTACAAAAATGTGAGGGGTGCACTCACTTTTGTGAGATACTGTGTGTATATATATATATATATATATATATACACAGTATATATACACTGTATTTGCCTGGAGGTGATCAGCCATATTCCAGCTGACCTGATACAATCTGTACTCTGCAGGTAATATAACACACACCTGTGTTTGTGCTTATCTGGATTATTGCAGGAACGGCTTGTGCTATGTTTATTTGGGTGTGTGGTGTGAGGTAGGCTTGTTTACCGAGGGCTGATTGCAGAAACAGATTCCATGTCCTAATGCCTCAGTGTCCAACCAGGGACACATTCCAGGACCGTCACAGATGGACTTTGGATTTCCAGCCTGTGGTCTGACCCTGGAGCTTCATTCCAATTCTTTCACTGATTACCGTCAGTGAGGTTATGGGCACGCTGCAGCAAAATACAATTTCTGAATGTTTGTGCATGTGGGTGAAGCTATCATGTCAAGGTTGGGGCAGGTGGGTCATGGCTAAGACTCAGTCAACTCTGCATATAACCATAGCTCCCAACTGTCCCTGATTTCGAGGAACTGTCCCTCATTTGTAACAAAGTCCCTCTGTCCCTCTTTCCCCCTCATTTGTTGTATATAAAATGCACTTTTTATCTTTCAAAAAGTGTTTCCCAGTGCTAAACCTTTCATCCAATTTCTAAATTGCTGCATTTGTTAATTCCAGAAGCCAATACAAAGGAATAGTACCACTTGTGGGTTTAACCAATAATTTTTGTTTGTACAATTCTCATATAAGGGGGGTATTGCAAGGGGTGTGCTCTATTCCTATATACTTTTGCTAATAGGTGTCCCTCGTTATCATATCAGAAAGTTTGGAGGTACGTATAATAAAGCCCCCTTTACCCAGGAACCATGCAGCAGACACAAGGATAGCAGTGTACAAGGAAAGCCACATGTAAAAAATAGCACCGCTCAAACGCCTCCCATTCGTTCTTCTGTAGGTTCTCCTCCCACAGTGGGTGCCAGCCCGCCTAGGAGCATGTCTCACTTCATGGGACAATTACAAAAGCAAAATTAGGGGGTGCTGACCACATAGATCAACCACATCCACTATTAAGCTATCAGAGGCTTCATCTACAGTCCCTGCATCTTGCCCACGCCCCCCCTTGACGCATTTTAGCCTGATTGGGCTTAGTCGAAGAGAAAGGAAGGAGGGAATCCCCGATGCCGCACATCCACGGGGTTGTTTGTGATGGTGAAAGAGACAACCTCAGCCTGGGCTCCTACCAGGCCACACCCCCCAACATGTTTCACCCCCACCCCTAGGAGCTTAGTCATGGGGATGTTGCTCTACAACTAAGCCCAATCAGGTTGAAATGCGCAAGGAAGGGCTTGTGTACACTGGCATCTTTTTGAAACTGACATTAAATGTAGGTCAGCAGATTCCCATTCATTTTATTTGTGAAGATGGCAGTTCAGAGGCTGTGCTGGACTTGCTTTGAGTTCCATTTCATCAGACTCAGCAAGTCCTATTGAGATGCATTTGGATTACCAGTATGTAGGTGAATCACAGCCTTTTCTTATCGAACGCTGCATTTTGCTTTTGAACGTATGTTTGAGCAGTACTTCATTTAAGGCCGGGCTCACACTATTGCGAATTGTTCCCCGCATCCAATCGCAATAGCAGGAGATTTTGACCGGCTCTCTATGGAGCCAGTGTGAATTTTCACAGGAGCCCTGTGTATCTTTTGGTCCTTTTCAGGTCCGAATTTAACCCAAAATTCGGGCTGAAATTGGACCTGAAACGGTGAACGGGAACACATCGGACCCCTGCTGTGAGCCGCATGCGAAGATAGTGTGAACCCAGCCTGAATGGTAAAGGCTGCATTTGATGCCTATCTATACCAGTCCCTGCATTGGCTTTACTCCTGAATAAATGTCAACAGGAATACTATTGTATGACTATAATATTTGGTATTTATATTTTATTACAGACATCCCTAGATTGCCTTTGCTCCCGATGAGTGCAATTTATCCACGTAACACGCGTTTACTATGCGACTACCTTGAAGAACCTTGAATCAATTTTATATTATCATGTGTGCAATCAATCATGTTTATATGCAAGTTTGGGCTACATTTAAAAATATTTACTGTGTAGGAACATTTATGTATATGTATACATTTTTAGATTGTAAGCTCTAACGAGCAGGGCCCTCTTGTACCAAATTGTAATGTAACTGTAATGTCTGCTATCATGTTGTAAAGCGCTACGCAAACTGTTGCCACTATATAAAACCTGTATAATAATAAGAATAATAATTTCTAACACTTATATGTGTGTGTACATTTCTATGCATTTATTATATTACTATATTATTATGTTATTTGCTACATGCTATTTACTGTCCCACATGCATCCATGTGCACCATTAAATATTAAATAGTATCTACCAATTGATTCATCTGGTTTTGGTGTTGTGCTTCATATAAAGTCCCACCATTCTTTTTTCCACTCTTTTTTCTACTGTATGACTCCATAATGACATGTTAAAGTAGATTTGAACCCAAAAAGTTGGCCCCCAAAGAACATTTTTCAGGAGTTTTATCCAGCAGTCATGTGTCCACCACCTGTCTCTGTGGACTATACATGGCCAGGGTTATAGACAGGGATGGAAGCCACAACCACATGACGTTGAGTGACATCGCTGCTTGCTCCTGGACTCCATTTACCAACAGCCTTTGCCATGCCAATGGGTCAAAGGTTAACGTTCGATTTTGGGATGCACTGAAGCGATGTAATTTTAATGCCTGTCACCATACCACATGCCATATATAAAGAGCATTAAATGTTTGATAGACAATGAACGTTCTACTTCCCTGGGTCTAGGAGACCGGGAACAGGATCTATGGCCGGGTAATAGCGGGATCTCCGTGAGATGTGTCCTCTTGGCCACACCCCCCGAATGTTCTACTTCCCAATCAAACTTTATCTAGCACATGCCCACTGCAGTAAGAACAATTTTCTGGAACCGAAACCACATTCACAGTACGAATTTTGTTTGATTAGATAAGAAACAAGAAAAAATTTCCATCCATCACCCTCAATTTTCAATGATCACCAAAATCGTCTAAACTAACCATTAAAAAATAAAATGAATATTCTGAAAATTACTGTTTTTTTTTTTTTTACACATATTTCTAACCGTGTTTGGTTAATTTAAATCAGAACTCAATCAACACTGAGGAAGGCAAATCATATTTACTTGGTTTTTTTTTTCACATTTCTTCAGTTGCTTCCTGGTTTCTGGCATAGGTCAAAATGATGTCATATATCTCAGGAGTCTTCATGGGCATTTTTTTCTTTCATCTGGAGGAGGGGCTTTCTCAGCTAAGCACACCCGTCTGCCTGCATGCCTAAGCAAAGGGAAGATGGATCCCAGGGAGCAAATGCTGCATGATTCCTCTGCCCTTACTCAAGATAGCCACAGCTAGAAATACTAGGGGGGGTGTTTTTGAGACATTGATGGATGGGTGAGTTTTGCATTGGATATTAAAAATGAATAAAATAGCAATTTCAGTTTGTGGTGCTAAGATATGGTTTGGTTCTCTTTAACCACTTCAGGAAGATTTTACCCCCTTCATGACCAGGCCATTTTTTGAGATTCGGCAATGCGTTACTTTAACAGACATTTACACGTTCGTGCAATTCTGTTCCCAAATAAAATCTATGTCCTTTTTTTTCCCCACAAACAGAGCTTTCTTTTGGTGGTATTTGATCACCTCTGTGGTTGTTATTTTTTGCGCTATGAACAAAATAAGACCGTCAATTTTAAAAAAAAAACAATGTTTTACTTTCTGCTATAAAACATATCAAATAAAAAAATTGAAAAAATCTAAATTTCTTCATCAATATAGGCCAATATGTATTTGGCTACATATTTTTGGTAAAAGAAAATCCCAATAACTGTATATTGATTGGTTTGTGCAAAAGTTATAGCGTCTACAAACTATGGGATATTTTGATTCATTGTTATTTGATTTATTTTTTACCAGCGATCAGCGACTTAGTGGGATTGCGATATTGCGGCAGATATTCAGACACATCAGGGGCGATCAAGGGGTTAAAGTGGTGTTCCGGCCGAAGTTATACTTTTTAAATAAAAATACCCCTATAATACACAAGCCTAATGTATTCTAGTAAAGTTAGTCTGTAAACTAAGGTCTGTTTTGTTAGTTTATAGCAGTAGTTTGTTATTTTATAAACTTACAGCAGGCCGTGGCCATCTTAAGTGTGGGCATCTGAAGCCAGACTGTATTTCTTCCTGGATCTCATCCTTGCAGATCTCGCACATGCTGAGTGCAGCACAAGCAGTGTAATAGGTTTCAGGTCAGGTTTCCATAGCAACGGCAGTGTCAGAGGAAGTTGCCGCCCCTTCCCAGAAGGCATTGCAAACAGGAAATGATGCGATGGGCCACGGCCAGGGAGGAGGAAGTGAAAAATGAATACAGCAGATATACAGTAGGTGCTGAGAAAAAAAATTTAAAAATATCCAATTCGTTTACAGTGCACAGTTTAGTGAGGGATGCTGAAGAGTTGTAAAAGTGGGTGGAACTCCACTTTAAGTGTGTGCCTAGCCAGTGTTTTACTACTGTGGGGGAGGTGCTTTTACTAGGGGAAGACATGGATCCTAGTTCCTGCTTTGCAGAGACACAGGATCCATGCCTTCCCTCCTGTCAGAACAGAGATCTGCCTTGTTTACATAGGCAGATTGTAGTTCTGTCTCTCTGCAGGATGATCGGCGGGTGCTGGCGGACATCAAGTCTGTGATACTTGCTGATTGTCTCCGTGCTGGCAATCTATACATGATTTGGCGCACAATAAAACTGCTATTGGGCGGTCAGCAAGTGGTTAAAGTACAACTTATGCCGCGTACACACAAGCGGACTTTCCGACCGGACTGGTCCAACGGACTATCCGACAGACTTTCGGCGGACTTCCAACGGACTTTCCCAACGAACGGACTTGGCTACACACGATCACACCAAAGTCCGACAGATTCATACGTGATGATGTACGACCGGACTAAAATAAGGAAGTTGATAGCTAGTAGCCAATAGCTGCCCTAGCGTCGGTTTTCGTCCGTCGGGCTAGCATACAGATGAGCGAACTTTTCGATAGGAACTGGGTCCGGCGGAGTTCCGACGTAAAGATTTGAAACATGCTCCAAATCTAAAGTCCGTCAGATTTTCGACTGAAAAAGTCCGCTGCAGGTCCGATGAAGCCCACACACGGTCGAATTGTCTTCCAGTCCGGTCGAAAAGTCCGCTCGTATGTACGCGGCATTAAAGACAAAACTTTTTACTTTTCGTTTTGGATAGATTGGAGAGGGATTAGATCATCTGTCAGATTTGTATTGCTGTCTGTGCCCCTGTTAAGAAGATTCACCCTATTTGTCCTATTTATGGTTATTATTGAAAGTGAATGTAAAAGAAAATCCCAAATTTTGTGTTGTCAACAGAACAGGAATAAAGAGGAAATCTACCCATGGGGACCTTGGTGGCAACCAGCGATTCTCCCACTTTGGAGGTATTTCTTCCTGCTTACTGTTTTGGCTATGGGACAGGAAGTTAGGAGAAATTTCCCCAATGGGACGCTGAAAAATAAAAACTGCCAGGGGTTACAACCCTCCCTTAAAATGGGGGGAAAAAAATGCCTTTAGTTCTACTTGAACTCTCTCACTACCCATAGCCCTTCTTCAGTCCATTCCTGGCAATCATCTCCCATTTACTACTTTACCTATCTGCCCTGTGTTATGTAACCGATAATACACATCTGGCCCTGTCACAACAATTCAACTTAATTAGCTGTGAAGTGTTTTGCAGATATCCCTCCTATATATACACACTGGAAAATGTTATCACCAGGAATGTCAGGAATCCCACACAGCTTCATTTGTCAAACTAATCATTAAGCGGGATCAAAAGCAGACTTATCAAAGAGCAACTCCAGTAAAGGAAAACTCATTTCAAGTCATTATGATGCGCCCCCCCCCCCCCCCCCGACGCTTCATAAAGTGCTCTCTTCTTCTGTCCTCTCCTGTATTCTCTCTATCCCCTTCAGCCCGGAAGATTTTACCCCCTTCCTGACCAGATTCGGCACTGTGTCGCTTTAACTGATAATTGCGCGGTCGTGCGACGTGGCTACCAAACAAGATTGACGTCCTTTTTTTCCCCACAAATAGAGCTTACTTTTGGTGGTATTTGATCAC
Organism: Aquarana catesbeiana; assembly: GCF_042186555.1. Classification (NCBI taxonomy): domain Eukaryota; kingdom Metazoa; phylum Chordata; class Amphibia; order Anura; family Ranidae; genus Aquarana; species Aquarana catesbeiana. Next base: position 90,291,690 of record NC_133329.1, on the reverse strand, counting down.
CCCTGCAGTTTTTATTTTTTTTGCGCTTTAAACAAAAAATGAGTGACAATTTTAAACAAAACGCATTATTTTTTACATTTTGCTATAATAAATATCTCCAAAAATATATAAAAAAACTTTTTTTTTCCTCAGTTTAGGCCGATCCGTATTCTTCTACATATTTTTGGTAAAAAAAATTGCAATAAGCGTTTATTGATTGGTTTGCGCAAAAGTTATAGCATCTACAAAATAGGGGTTATTTTTATGGCATTTTAATTAATAATTTTTTTTTTACTAGTATTGGCAGCGATCAGCGATTTTTATCGTGACTGCGACATTATGGCGGACACATTGGACACTTTTGACAGTTTTGTGACCATTGTCATTTATACAGCAATCAGTGCTATAAAAATGCACTGATTCCTGTGTAAATGACACTGGCAGTGAAGGGGTTAACCACTAGAGGGCGGGGAGGGATTAAGTATGTCCTGGGGAATGTTTCTAACTGTGGGGGGGACGTGGCTACATGTGACACATCACTGATCTCTGCTTCCGATCACAGGGAACAGAGATCAGTGACACTGTCACTAGGCAGAATGGGGAGATGCCTGTTTACATCAGCATCTCCCCGTTCTTCCTCTCCGTGAGGCGGTCGCGGGTATCCCTGTGGTGATCGACTCTGCGGGACCCGCGACCCGACTCACGGAGCTCCCGGCCGGAGCGTGCGCCGCCGTCGGCGCACACACGATGGCATGGTGGCAAATTTAAAGGGACGTACGAGTACGCCCATTTGCCCAGCAGTGCCATTCTGCCGACGTACATCGGTGTGCGCTGGTCGGGAAGTGGTTAAACAACAGCCTGCTGTACAGTGAAACGTTTACAATTATTCATCTGTGTGTTGCCATATAGGTCTCAAACAATGTCTTAACCACTTGCCTACTGGACACTTTTACCCCCTTCCTGCCCAGGCCAATTTTTAGCTTTCAATGTTGTCATACTTTGAATGACAATTACGCGGTCATGCAACACTGTATCCATATGACATTTTTATCATTGTTTTTTCACACAAATGGAGCTTTCTTTTGGTGGTTTTTAATCACCACTGGGTTTTTTATTTTTTGCTAAAAAAACGAATTAAGACCAACATTTAAAAAAAAACGTTTCTGATTGTTATAAAATTTTGCAAACAGGTCATTTTTCTCCTTCCCTGATGGACACTGTATAGGCTGCACTGTTGGGCACTGATGAGGCTGCACTGATAGGCGTCACTGATGGACACTGTCAGGTGGCACTGATGGGCACTGGTAGGCGGCCCTGATAGATGACACTGATGAGGAAGCACTGATGGGCACTGATTGGCAGCACTGATGGGCAGTGTTTGGAGCACTTGTGAGCACTGTTTGGCAGCACTGGCGGGCATTGATTGGCAGCACTGGTGGGCACTGTTAAGACTGCACTTATAATCAGGACACTGATAAACAGTGCCCTGATTATCAGTGTAGATGTCCCTTTTAGAGAAGCCGGATATAGGCTCTCTTCTCCGATCCTCATGCTGCCAGCACGAGGAAAGGAGTTACCGATAACTGGCTTCTGTTGACATCAGCTGTGATTGGACACTGCTGATCATGTGGTAAAAAGCCGCTGATTGGATCTTTACCTCAATATGTGATCAGCAGTATCAATCACAGAGCACGCCCCCCTTGTCCCACAGCATATTATGAGGGCGTCTCTGAACTAGCCATCATCCCGCTATAGCGCAGTCAGCATGTGGTTACACTGTATCTAAAGCCTAAACTTTTTTTTGTGTTTTATATAAGATTGGAAGGAGACTAGATCCCTCATCAAGTTTTTACTGTTGACTCTGTCCCAGCTGGGGAGATTCGCTCTGACTATTGGTCTTGGTGGCCATTGTCACCGAGATAGAAAGTGAGAGGAAACCCTAAAACTAGTAGGTAAAGCACCAACACACAAAAGGGCATGGGTTTTCACAGCACCATAGATAGAAAAATTCTCAGTAAGTCCAAACAATGGTCTTTTCATTTATAGTATAAAGAGTAAATGCACTCATGTGAATACATTTGTGCGCAAATAAAATCAGATTCTGATACTTAATGGTCATGCTCCCCTCATCAAATACCGCAGACATTTAGCATACAAGGAATAACCAAGCCAAGATAATAGATGGTATGGCAATTTTTCCACAAAGTACATTTTTTTGAGTCCTGGAGAGAGGAGCAACATCAGTACTTACGCATTTCGCAGCCAAACCGGGCCACTTCAACAGGTGGTCCGCCACCATCCACCAAGGCCTCACCTTGCCCAAGCTGCTACCCACCTAAAGAAGCAGACCAGTGGAGAAAATCACATACAAATGACAGTGTGGTGCGTTCTGGTGTACACTGCAGACCCAGTTTGCTCCAGTGGTCTGCCTCTTTGGTTGGGCAGAATGAGGCCTTGGTGGGCAGTGGCAGACCAGCTATCACATTTGTACTACCACACATGAATCTGGGTAAGAATTTTGGCATACCGTAAAAAAGTAAGCTCCCCTTTGCTAGCTCAACACTGTATCCATAGAGGCAATATAAAAACTTTCTCAAACTTAGGAAAAGAACTCGATAATAACACTTTAACCTTTTGGTCATATCTACAAATACACGATTTTATCCAGAACAATAAGAAAAGACTTTCTGAAAAGAGCTCTCACACAATTTGAAAAAACGATGCTATGAACAAAAGCCTATGCGAAAAGTAACCTCAATGTCCTACAATTGGATCTCTCAGCCGAACCACCAGCTCACCAGATAAATTAAAAAAAATATGGGAAGAAGAGCTTCAAACCCAAATCTCGAACAATGGGAGAAGGCGGCGGTCTTTACTCATAAATGTTCTCTGAGTACCAGAATCCAAGAAATCTCATATAAAATACACACTCATTGGTACATTACCCCTGTTAAAAAAAAAAGCTGATCTTCCCAAAAGTCGGATGTCTACTGGAGATGCAATAAAAGTAAAGGAACCCTCTTACACATTTGGTGGACTTGCGAAAAGATTCAGACATTTTGGAACCAAATTAAATTATGGATCACACATATTACCAATACACAACTCATATTAGATATAGCTTGCTGTCTACTTAATGTGAATAACTTCTCCTACAGAAAGTACAAAAAATTCCTGTCACGTCACCTCCTGGCCTCGTGGCCAAAGCACTAATACCACCGCTATGGAAAACAAGAGATACATCTTCTATAAAGAATCGGCTTTTAAAATTTAATTACATTTACCAGATGAAGGAAACAATCGCCATTAAAAACCATAAAAAATTTAATTAGAAAACACAACGCAATTCCATAGAACTTGGAGGCTCTGGATTTTTTTCACCCTCTCAGATTCCTTCAAGAATCTAATGGAACCTTAACAACATATTCTAGATCACCAAACAACAGACTAAACACAGTAGGACAACCTTAGTCATAGAGAGAATTTCACTAGAAATATTTTCTGCCAAAAGATATATTACATATCTTCTCGATCTACCATTACCATCACTACCAAAACCAAACCCCATTACCTATCTAACTACCATAAATACTACTCAGCCCACATCTCACAATGATATTACCCCTGGAAAACTACAAAGGATTTTTTTCTCTTTGCTAGCCATAATTTTTTTTTCCTTTCTGTATCTGTAGTTGATGTTACACTTAATTGAACTGTAGAATGTTATATGTTATTACAGCCGGTATCTTTCATACCACTCTTTATAAACAATGTCTATACATTATTTATATCTAATATAAATGTAGAATGTCTACTTTACTGTATCTTTACATTTACAAAATAAACCTTTATTGAGAAAAAAGAAATTTGGCATAGATACTATTGTGTTAAAACGTAATGGTTACATAAATTATATCTGTGTTTATTTTTCTCATCGCATATCTTAAATTGTAGATTCTGCAATTGACGATGCTGTGCTCCTGTTGATGAGGCACCGTTTGGTTGTGAAACGCATAGAGAAGCTTCGCTCCTCCACTCCTCCTCTCTCCAGGACTTTGGGGAACGATTGCTGTGACATTTGTTACCTTGGATTGGTTATTTTTGTATGCTTAATGTCTGGGGTAGATGAAAAGCGGAGCATGACAATGAAATATCAGAATCTGCTTTTATTTGTGCACTAAATTATTCATATGTACATATATTAATTTAGATACTATGAATAAAGAGACAATTGTATGGAATTATTGGGAATTTTACTTTTTATGGTGCCTAAAAACCCATGTTTTTTCTGTGTGTTTTGTGCCTAATCAAAGTTATAAGGGTGTGGTACCTTATTACCCCACACAGTATTTCATAACCTAAAATTAGTAGTTAAGATTCCTGTCAGGTACCTGGTAGGAGACTGAAGTGACGAGGTCGGCCTCTCTTGTATCTCCAACCCAGGCCCCACTGATGGTGGAACAGATGGTGGCTAGGGTCAGGAGGAACACTAGTGCCTGTTAGTTGCAGCAGAAGTTGTAGGCTCGGTGACAGGGGCGGACTGACCATTCGGGCACTCGGGCACTGCCCGAGGGCCCCATGCCACTAAGGGGCCCCATCAGGGTTGCCAGCCTCAATAAAACCAGGGACAGTATGTTTTTTTTTTTTTTTTAAATCCCAAGATTATAGCTGCCTCGCCTCTCCAGTACCTTTTTAGTGTGTGTATGTGTATTTTGTGTGTGTGTAGTGTGTGTCTGTGTGTGTATACTGTATGTGTGTGTATACTGTGTGGCCCCATAATCTATTGCCTGGGGGCCCCATAATCTCCTATTGCCCGGGGGCCCCATAATCTCCGGGGGCCCCATGAGTTGTCAGTCCGCCCCTGCTCGGTGATTCAGGCAGAACATCAGGTAAGGAACTGGAATGATGCTGGATAGATCAGCCGAGGTTAACTCCAACCAGCTTGTAGGTTCAGGATACGTGGCTTGTCGGAACTTCCTGTAGTCTGGAGACAGAAGTACACTGGACTCAATGGAGCTGGGATGAAGGGCAGCCAGCACAGGCACTCAGAGACAGCATTGAGCCAAGCAGGGAACAGGAGCGAGGTCACTAAAATAGCCGGGTTCAGTAGCAGGCGGGCAGCAAGGTACCAAGGCATTAGGCAGTAGCAAGTTCAGTAGGAAGCCGGAATCAAGAACCAGTAATCAAGCATGTAACCAGAGTCCAGAAGCAGGGTCAAGGGAAGCCAAGTTCAGCAACAGGTATCAAGCAAGATTAAAGCAGGATTCAGGGTATCAGGAAACAGCTGAAGACCAGTCAGCATTGATCAGGAGTCAGGGCACCCTTTAAATAGGCCACCTGGTGCCAATTGGGACTAGGGATATGCTCCCACGTGTGCATGCAGTCTGTCGTGCATGCGCCGGACATATTCCAATAGTTCTCCTACAGCCCCTTTCACACGAATGTTCCGATCGGGTCCGCCTGTCAGCTTTTCAGATGGACCCAATTGAAACCTCCATTCTACTTTATGGAGCAGCAGGTGTAGATGGACACATGTCAACATCCAATCTGATATGCCGAAAAGAGACAGATGGGGTTCTGTTCCCTTTCTGTCCAGAGGATCGGGTGGCGGTTGGGTGTAAACGGACAGGCAGACTGTTTACATCCGACCGCCCATAGAGGAGAGTGGCTTGTGTCCATGTCCTCTTAGGACCTGTCATCCGCCTGCACAGTGGACATCAGTGGACAGATCCCCTGCTGAGCAAGCAGGTCGCAGCCGCAGTCCGCCCCGTTTGAAAGTGGCCTAAGAAGTCATTCGATTAGAAATATAGGTGAAATCTTCCAAAGAAGACACCAAAGGAGTCGTGGTAAAGATAGAATTCTCTTTGTAGAGAAGTTTCTATTCCTTTGGAAACTAGAAAAGGCATTTTTTTCTTCATTTTTGATAGAGTTAAGGAGAGGTACTGTATATCCCCTGTCAGTTTTTTTTTTTTTTTTTTTTTTTGCGGATTTGCAATCTGTGTCCCATTGAGGATATTTCTCTTTACATCCTGTTCCATAGCCAAAACAGGAAGTGGGAGGAAATCCCTCCAAAGTAAGGGAATCCCTAATTGCCAACTAGTGTCCTTATTTCAAGATTTCCCTTTTATTCCTGTTCTGGTGGCAGCCCAAAATTTAGGATTTCCTTTTACTTTCTGTGATATATTATTGTAGCTGGTTGGATACTTTAGTATTGCTGGGAAAACATTATGGTTTATAGTTAGGATTCCTATTTAGCACTAAAGTAATAAACATTGCCCTCCTTTATACATGATCCTTCTGTATTTTCTGTCTATATGTCCTGAAAATCCCTCCAGTACAACAACCATCCAGAACATCTGCTGGACATTTACATTTGATGTATGTGGTTTTTAAGGCAAATAAAGCAGTGTTTGTGACTTGACTAATCCGACCCTACAGAGCGGGCTATGAAATCCGAGGCTTGTTTAGTAATTCTCAGGATAATATCAACAATGAAACATGGATCTGTTATTTATTTCTTCTCATAGACCTTCCTGCTGTCAACTCCTTATTACTTAGAAGACAAATGAGGGAAGCCACTGCTGACTACTCCTAAAAAATGCTCATTGCCTGGCTCTTTTGCTGATTCTGTAGCTTCTCACCTTTCAGTTTTTGAAGAAAAACTAAAAGAAGCCCATACAGAAAAAAAACAGATTGTATGTAAGGCTGCGGAGGAGGGTAGGTGGCTGGGGATAGAAGTATGTTTGCAGGACATGAGAGAACAGAATATTTTTTCATACAAGTATAGTACTTGGGACAACACACACATATCAGGAATATGAAATAGCAGTGCGGCGCAGATTTCCCCTAGTGCACGAGCTTCCCCCGTGTTGCCCCCCCCCCCCCCCCCCCGCAGTGCTGTTGGCTTCCCTCCTCTCTTCCCGGCTACTGAGTGGGATGTTTCAATTTGGAGAAGGGGGAAGAGGTTAGAAAATATGTCATTTACCGGCCCCTTCTTGTTCTAATGAAAACAGTGAACACACTCACTCACTGTGTTCATTCATAACTGAAGCATAGGAAACTGTGTTTCCTATGCTTCAGTTGGTGAATAAACAGGAAGCTGTAAAATACCGCATTATGATCAATAGATGTTGCTGATGATCATAGGAAATCAACATATTAAGCAAAATACAGTCAGAATCTGTGATGGCTGAGGGAATGCTTGTGATATTCTATATTGAACCCATAGTGTCAATTATTCCACTGGGGATTGGTACATCAGCAAGAACATAACAACATAACAACAGTTTTGGGCGTCACCGCTCCTTCATCAAGGTCATTGTCCTTAATGAAGTTCAGCAGGTTACTGTTGTCTATGACCCCCCCCCCCCATTGTCCTTCATGAAGTTCCATCAGATGTTTACTACTGTCTATGGCCCCCCATTGTCCTTCATGAAGTTCCATCAGCTAGTTACTCTTGACTCCAGTGGCGGCTGGTGTTCAAAATGTTTAAGGGGCGCAAGCAAACTGAAAAAAAAACATCAATTGCAGCCTCACTGTGCCCATCAAATGCAGCCACTGTGCCCATCAATTGCCGCCACTGTGCCCATCAAACGCAGCCACTGTGCCCATCAAACACTGCCACTGTGCCATCAAGTGCAGCCACTGTGCCATCAAATGCAGCCACTGTGCCCATCAAATGCAGCCACTGTTCCCATCAAATGCAGCCACTGTGCCATCAAATGCTGCCACTGTGCCCATAGAATGCTGCCACTGTGCCATCAAATGCTCCCACTGTGCCCATAGAAAAAAAACAGATTGTATGTAAGGCTGCGGAGGAGGGTAGGTGGCTGGGGATAGAAGTATGTTTGCAGGACATGAGAGAACAGAATATTTTTTCATACAAGTATAGTACTTGGGACAACACACACATATCAGGAATATGAAATAGCAGTGCGGCGCAGATTTCCCCTAGTGCACGAGCTTCCCCCGTGTTGCCCCCCCCCCCCCCCCCCGCAGTGCTGTTGGCTTCCCTCCTCTCTTCCCGGCTACTGAGTGGGATGTTTCAATTTGGAGAAGGGGGAAGAGGTTAGAAAATATGTCATTTACCGGCCCCTTCTTGTTCTAATGAAAACAGTGAACACACTCACTCACTGTGTTCATTCATAACTGAAGCATAGGAAACTGTGTTTCCTATGCTTCAGTTGGTGAATAAACAGGAAGCTGTAAAATACCGCATTATGACCAATAGATGTTGCTGATGATCATAGGAAATCAACATATTAAGCAAAATACAGTCAGAATCTGTGATGGCTGAGGGAATGCTTGTGATATTCTATATTGAACCCATAGTGTCAATTATTCCACTGGGGATTGGTACATCAGCAAGAACATAACAACATAACAACAGTTTTGGGCGTCACCGCTCCTTCATCAAGGTCATTGTCCTTAATGAAGTTCAGCAGGTTACTGTTGTCTATGACCCCCCCCCCCCCATTGTCCTTCATGAAGTTCCATCAGATGTTTACTACTGTCTATGGCCCCCCATTGTCCTTCATGAAGTTCCATCAGCTAGTTACTCTTGACTCCAGTGGCGGCTGGTGTTCAAAATGTTTAAGGGGCGCAAGCAAACTGAAAAAAAACATCAATTGCAGCCTCACTGTGCCCATCAAATGCAGCCACTGTGCCCATCAATTGCCGCCACTGTGCCCATCAAACGCAGCCACTGTGCCCATCAAACACTGCCACTGTGCCATCAAGTGCAGCCACTGTGCCATCAAATGCAGCCACTGTGCCCATCAAATGCAGCCACTGTTCCCATCAAATGCAGCCACTGTGCCATCAAATGCTGCCACTGTGCCCATAGAATGCTGCCACTGTGCCATCAAATGCTCCCACTGTGCCCATAGAATGCTGCCACTGTGCCCATCAAATTCTCCCAATGTGCCATCCAATGCTCCCTCTATGCCCATCAAATGTTGCCTCTGTGCCATCAAATGTCCTCACTGTGCCCATCAAATGCTCCCACTGTGCTCATCGAATGCCGCCACTGTGACCCCTGCCCACTCACCGTCTGCCCAGCACTTACCCTGTCTCAGTGGGGCAGTGGGTGACGGCGGCGAGTGGTGTCCTCCATACGTCTTCTCCCGTCCTCTCCTCCCGTCCTCTCCTATAGGCAATTGGATGCATTATAAGCATCCAATCACAGCGTCTGCCGTTTAAGCCAATCAGGTGACGGGTAACAGACCCAAGCACCTGATTGGCAGAGAGGCGGTTCAGTGTTAGGAAAGCGAACATTCATTCGCTTTTCTAACACACCTGGGTGAACTCCAAGCGCCAAGCATGGCACTCGCATGTCACCTTTTTTGACACCTGTTAGAGCCTATGGCTCTAATCAGGTGCTTCAAAAACACCCCCGCCGCTGTAATTCAATGCATGAATCTATCCATTAGTCATAGAGGGGGTGGCTGGAGAGAGGGGGCATCGTTCGTGCGCCTTTATGGAAGCCCCGCCACTGGTTGACTCCCCATTGCTTCCTGACCCAGCGTCACTTTCTGTCCCTGGGAATGGAGAGGAAATCAGTGGTAAATCTTCTCAATGGGGCCAAAAACAGCAATAAAAACCTGACGGAAGTCTGAACCCTTCTTCATATTACTAATTACTAAAGAATAAGTTTTCGTTGGAGTTGTGCTTTAAGTAGCAGGATTACCGTGTGGCTTTTTACCAATATTTTATACTTCAGACTCATAACTCTGCCTGCCCTGCAAGATGCCAGATGGGGCTAGAGGTTTCACGGCTTGGGAAAAAGACATTGTGCTAGTTGTGTGATTGATAGCTTCACAGGTCTGCAGATTTAATAGGGGAAAAGAACAGGCTGATAAGCTTTTATTTCTCTCTAAAAAGCATCCTAAAACTTGATTGAGCTGAGAAGGAAAAGTGCAGTCCCTCTTTTATTTTTTTTCTGCCTAAATTGGCCGTTTTAGATTACAGCCCAGCTTTTATAAAGTAGGTGAGATTGAGAACTCCAATATGCCTGGTGCAGTAAGACCTCATTATATCATTTGGCCCTGGTGGTCTCTTTCTAGCACCTGAGGGATGTGCAATCAAGTTTCAAACTCTCCGAATGCAAGTTACTTTTATGTAGAAGAATCAGTAAGATGTTCCTGGTCGATGCATTAGGCAGAGTATGGTTTTAAAGGTCACATTTGAAAATTAGGATGTAAAATGCATGGGATATAGTTTAACTGACCAGACTTTAACTGGACCATTCTACCTCATTGCATCCAGAGACTCATCATACTTATTAAAAACTCACTGTACGCTCTACTTTATGTAGCGCTACCCCTGTAGAGAGCTGTTGAGTTCAGTGGCGTCACTAGGGTTGGTGTCACCAGGTGCAGAAAAAATTGGTGTCACCCTCCTCCACCAACTATAGTCCCCCCTCCACTAACTACAGACCCCCCAACTCAGTACAGACCCCCCTCCACTAACTACAGACCCCCCTCTCTCAGTATAGAACCCCCCCACTAAGTACAGATCCCCCTCCCGCAGTATAGATCCCCGTCCCACAGTACAGACCCCCCCTCACTAAGTACAGACCTCCCTTCCTCAGTATAAACCCCACCACTAAGTACAGACCCCCCCTCCCTCAGTACAAACCCCCCTTTATCAGTATAGATCCCCCTCAGTGCATACCTCCCTATCAGTATAGACCCCCCTCAGTGCATATCCCTCATCAGTATAGACCCCCCTCAGTGCATACCCCCCATCAGTATAGACCCCCCTAAGTGCATACCCCCCCATCATTATAGAACCCCGCCCTCAGTGCATACCCCCCATCATTATAGAACCCCGCCCTCAGTATAGACCCCCCCATCAGTATAGACCCCCCCATCAGTATAGACCCCCTGAAGAAGGCACGTGATCCCTGTGCCGAAGATGCGTAGGGGAGGGGCCAGGACGGAGCTGTCAGCAAGGATAGTGAGGCGAGGCAGACACACCACACCGCACGCCGTACCAGCGATCTGATTCTCACAAATAAAGCCCTGAATAGGATGGTGCACTCACGCACCTATGCCATGTGAGTACCCCATGAGGGGAATATTTACTTTTTAATAAAAGTCCCTACAATATCACACTATGGAGATTTTCTCTTTTATCCATGATCTGGAATGCTACTGATTGAGCGAGTTGGATTTCATCACCTGCATATCGTTAGAGCCCAGGAGTGGCTCCCAAGCGTGTTTTTGCATAGTTTAGGTACTGTGTCACACGCTCTGAGGTGAGCGCATAGATTTTTGGGGAACACTGGAGAAGCACTGAAGCATGTTATATGTTTTGCACTGTTTTTGATGAGCATGAAGACAAGCACTTTTTGATGAACACTGGATCTATGCACTCAGGATATAATTTTAATGAACGTTTATGGTTTTTATAAATCAATTTGGTGAAGGAGTGGATACTCTCTAGCCGGAGATTACACCTGTATTTTCAAGATTTTTTTGCATGTTGCACTTTATTTGTTGTGTCACAAGATTAATGTTGCACGGATTATAATAGATTTTTGGGTGTGTTCGTTTGATAGCTATGCACTTTATATAATTATTTATTTTTTTGTTATTTATTATTTATTTTCCTAGCGCAAATGCAATTTTATTTTAATTTTTGAGCATAGACCCCCCTCAGTGCATACCCCCATCAGTATGGGGGGTATTATGCTGCAGATTGGCTGCAGCATAATAAATATTCAGGCTGCTCATCTGAATCTTCCAGCCCTCTGTGTTCTAGGAACCTCTAGAAACGCAGGGGAAAGCAATAAAAGCTACAGCTTATAAGATCCAGAACAGTGCAAAGAAATCAACAACCGCACCAATGATTGCAGAGGAGCCAATAAGAACTAAATTTACCTAACATCCTAGCAACCTATCTAGGAGGGTGCTACATCTTGATTTGCCAATCTATCAAGTAGGTAGTACAAGGGTCTCCTTGACTGGATTCAGATTAATTGATTAGTTCTTCATGTTACAAAGTTTTAGTAAATCTAAAGTTGATTAGGTGACCACGTGGCGGGTTTAGATACTGCAGGGAAAAGCAACCGGTTCATTTTATAGGATCCACAGCATGAGCCTGCCTATATCACAGGCTTACAGCAACAAAATAGCTAAATATTAAAATTAAATCTTATTTCCAGGAATGGCTATTTTTTGAATAGTTACATTGGTCCAGCTTGGAGCAATGTAAGTATTTTTGTGCCATACCCGGCCAATTCTCGTGGAAGCTGGAAGTTACTGAAGTAGGCACCACTCCTACATTGAGCACTGCTAGCTTCCGGGTCCCAGGTCAAGCCATTGTCCTGCTGCCTAGTGAACACAGGAGAATGCTTATTCGGCACAGGAGCTATTCACAGAAGACTTTACATTTTCTCTATAAATGCAAAGGGTTCTCTGAATGGGCAAGGTGGAGAGGTGGAGCAGTGATGTTACGAACTTCACCTCGTCCAATCAGAGAAATCTTTACATTCATTGAGAAAATGCAAAGTGTTTCCTGAAAGCCACCCCTGCTGAGCGAGTGACCTCCTGTTGAAAGTGAACAGCAGTGTCTATCAGAGCCCTTTCACACTGAGCTGCCCCGGGCATCGTCAGTAAAACGCTGCTATTTTTGGCGGCGCTTTACCATCGTTTTTGCAGGGCTATTCAATCACTCCCAACCCCCGCTAGCGGTCGAAAAAAGGTTAAAACCGCCGGCAAAGCACTGCTACAGCGGCACTTTGCCGGCGCTTCAAGGGCGCTGCCCATTGATTTCAATGGGCATGGGAGCTTTAGGAGCGGTGAGTTCACTGCTCCTAATGCACTCCAAAGAACCAGCTGGCAGGACTTTTTCTGACGCCCTGCCAGTGCACCGCTCCAGTGTGAAAGCCCTCGAACTTTCACACTGGAGGGAATGGAGCCGCTGTTTCAGGGCGCTTTGCAGGCATAATTTTTAACGCTGTAGCGCCTGCAAAGCGCCTCAGTGTGAAAGGGGCCTTACAGTGATTTCCAGCTCCCACATTAATCTCACAGCTATGGCACATGCATAGTTACAATGCTCCAAGCTGGACCAGTATATGCATACCTAAACTTCAGCTTTAAAGATTTGGTTGCTCTTATATAATGAATGCTTACTGACTGATAATTGGCCTGGGTTTTGTCAGGGAGGAGATATGGCACCATTATAAAGACTGTCCATGTGATTTTCCAGAGATGTCAGACTGCTACACAGTTGCTCCCACCAGCCAGAGCCACTGGGCTTCTCCTACCTGTTCTAGCATGGTCATCTCCTTCTACCAATTTCGCTGATCTTCAAACTGTTGAAAAATCTTAATGCAAGATCCCCAGTCCTAATATCTGCACAGGTAGTTTTTGGTGGGATGAATGATGCCATACTCTTACCCTAACTCTTCCTGCAACCCTAACCCTAAAACTGTCTGTCCAAGTAACCCAAACCGTCTCTGTAACACCTATTCTCCCTATAACCCTTAGGCTAAAACTACTAATCCCTGTTACCCTGTCCCTCCCTGCAACTCTAACACTAATGCCCCGTACACACGGTTGGATTTTCCGACGGAAAATGTGTGATAGGACCTTGTTGTCGGAAATTCCGACCGTGTGTGGGCTCCATCACACATTTTCCATCAGAATTTCCGACACACAAAGTTTGAAAGCTTGCTATAAAATTT